>NC_092573.1:6682500-6987500 GCF_037975245.1 Apostichopus japonicus
TCTAGCATTTTTTTTTGGTAAAAGGGGGAGGGGATAAATACTGAAGACCGTTTAAGCGGCGATGTGGAGTATCACAAATTTTATGTCAAGATTCTCTAATTGCATATTCTTCAGTTGTAAAGAGGCTTATTGTCATTATATAAATACAAAAGCAAGTTCGCATAAAAGCAGCGTACTTCAAACCCTTTTATCTGGTAGGATTAACATCTGTTTTTACCTCCATGGATTAACTAACCTGCTCCTGGATTAACTAACTAGGCCTGCTGCTGTGTCATAGACACCAACATGTGCCGATTCGTTCAAGGTAGACTCGTGCCTGGGGTTGCCCGCAGTATCAATTTATGTCCCAATCGCCTCCTGCAAGATTCGATCTCAATCATCCGATCCGCCTCCCTCCTCATTCATCAACATGAAAATTTAATATCTCAGATGCAGTATTTATGAAATAGTATATAGATTCGGCAAAAATTCATGTCTGATCCAAGTTTTGATTTATGACGTTAAAGCCGTCTGCCCATCTGTTCATATCATCAGTCGACTGATGACAACTTGCCCATTAACAGTATATATAAGTATACTTTCCTATACCGATGACACTGGGAAATCCTGTAGGGATTTAACCTCCATTGACAATCTCCACATTTTAACGAAGTACATTACTTATGCTTTCTCAAATATTGATGCAGGGAACCAAGTTGCATAGAAGGGACAGAGAACGAAACAGAATCATTGTTCAGACGTTTCTCTCTCAAGAAATGCAACTTTTTAAATCATTTTTTTATCATATTGAACTATGGGTGATGTGTAATGTGAAATATTTTACATATTAGGCTTAGTGTTTGTATATACCTGTATGACCCCTACCGAAACACGTTCTCGTTTTAACGGGAAGTGCAGAATTCGTTGCGTGTCTAGTAACGTATCCAATCTCAGCCTTTCAAATATATGCATTACGGTATATGTCACAAACTTAGGCATAGCGCCGTTTGATTGTGTCTCACCAAAAGCGCCCTCCTTGTCAAAATTCATCCTGCCCGCAACCTACTTAAGAGGATTCTCAGTTATCATATCCACAACGTATTTGGTGATATTTTTTTCAAGACGGAAGTTATTTGCTAGTCACAACGGTGAGAACCTTCTACGTTATTCTATACTCACGTCGGTAAGATAAAAATCAGTTGTAATATTGATCTTTTATCACAAAATACAGCAGAGATGTTCTCTTTACATTTTTCGTCTATATTATTTGATGAATAAAATAAATCTTTCTTCTTCAACTTCATTCTATTTGTACCAAAACAAATTGTATGGTGTATTCTAAGTATATAGTTTGCACTGCACGTATAGTATACGCAGTGTTTACACTGAAAATAACCATTAGCCAAAACAAAGTATTAAACTAAGTCATACTCACGCCGAAGTATTAGTTTGTACTGAGTAGTATAGTATAAACTATATGTAATAGTTTCTAGTGTAAGAACACGTCAGTATACTGTATACATAAATGTATTAACTAATATAAACTTGGTCTACTGTAAGTATTAGAATGACCTTCTGCTAATCATTACAAGCCTAAACTAAGTATCTGTTTATAGTAAACTGTGTTATCTGTATGGATTCCACGACATATTGTAATCATGCTGTTATATTCTCTGACTATAACTTACACAACAGGTGAAACGGTACCCCACATCTGAATATCATCTTGCGTGCAGAGAAGATGATGTGTTTTAGGCAGTTTGATCTTCAAGAGCCCCTTCCACACGTGATCAGCTCGCTTAATTGAGCAGCAAATACAGGAGTTAATGTAGTAGAGGCTTACCTCTCTGAATTACATTGAACAGTTAATCTTGTTTATACTACGTAAATGCTTGCAACTTGTGTCCTTGGGTTAATATGTTGCCTCCACAAGAAATGACCTCCTCAACGTTACATTACTACATATATATAGTATAAAGTAGTGTTTGGAAGTGCCTCATAATACCGTCCTAGTTTGCATTTTAATGATTCTTCATCAACCAACGCAGCCTATTACAAAAAAAAATACATTTAGAGTTGTATCCAGGAGAGAATCAAAATGTTAGGGAGTCAGAGACAGAGGCCCGTTGGGGGGGGGGGGGGTTGCGAAGAGAGGTTGTCTAAAATCTTGAATGAATAATGAAAGGTGAATTTATAATTCTGTAGGAAGGTTTCTAAATCCTTTCGATCGATTTCATAATTACATCATTGATACATTACCAGAGCGAAACAACACTTGAAGTATTTGGAAACGCATTAATATAAAATGCCGGCAATTATGTAAGCTCTTCTGAAGTTATGAATACAATATAACTAACACGGTTCAATCCTTAGGAGGGTTCCTCGTAGAAGTGATCGATTGTAATATACATTGGAGGAGAGCAATGGTTGATGTTTTAGATAAATGTTTTCTTTATGGAGAGTGCTACCGTTACTCAGAGGTTATGTTTTGCTTTTGCGGCATTGTCTGTTTTTTGTTGTTGTCGTTACCTTAAAATAAGAAACAAATTATTACGTAATAGCTTGAGAAGCTGAATGAGGAAATATGGATATCTAGCAGAATAGAGAAGGAGCGAGAGAGAGGGGACGGTGGTGGTGGTATAATGGCTAGGGAGGGGGAGGGTAGGGAGGGGATGCCAAGAAGACCTAGAGAGAGAGAGGGGTGAATTTCTCAGCAAGAGGAGGAGGAGGAGGAGGCGAAGGGAGGTGCCAATGTCAAAAGCAGAGAAGTTGTGGTAACGGGATGTATATACTTTAATGACATGGTCATTTTTCAGAACATGTTAATGTGACGTTTTTACATCCCTCTGTACCCTACGGTTTCCAGTCCATCATGATTCCAATCTAAGTATTGCTATAGGAGTATTAAAAAGCACACGCAATATTGATTTATTCTGATAAGGGTTTTATTCGTCTTTTTGTCAATTTATTCTTAAATAAACAATTCTCCTTTCCCAGAAGTAGACTTTACAGAATATTAAAAATTAACCTTAACCTCCTTTTTAACTCACCAAAAAAATATATTAGCGCAACCTTGCGTCTATACACATACTTATAAATTATAGGCTAAATATACCTCATATAGTCTGCATCAGTTCACGTGAAACCTTTTGTTATTTGCTGGGGGAGGACCTCCACACCCACATATACCGTACACTCGCGTCAGCTTAAACCGCCCAAGGTTATACCCCACTCCTTTATAAAATCGTGGATCCGCCCACACAGTTTTCTGCTAAACATGAAATACCCAATAGTTACTTCACCAGTGCAAATAAATCATTTGACATAACATGAGATCACTATTGACGCTTATAGTACACACAAAAAAATATTTGTTCTTAATCAACTATAAAATGGAAGCTTGAGATACTCATATATTAAAGCAACTGATGTCACACGATCTTTCTAATATAATACTCAAGGAATGAGATTTGAGATTATATGTGCTTGATAATAATTAATGTAATGTCACAGACACATCGATAACTTACAATTTTACAGCCGCGGCTGTGAATATGTTCAAGTATACTATGCATGCACACAGCTAATAAACGGTGACCGGGCAACTCCCCCCTGGACAATTACCCCCCGGACAATTACTCCCAGACAACTCCCCCCTAGACAATTACCTCCGGACAATTCCCACCCAGACAATTCCCACCCGGACAGTTCCCACCCCACTTCTGCAATTATATTTGGCTCCTACAGTGTATAACCTGATGCTAAATAGGCTACTGTCCATGGTTTATGATAGCTTTGTTAGCAGATCGAACAGTGTTATTTTGTCTCCCAATTGAATCATCCCTTCAAGGATGACTTTATAATTATAAATTTATATGTTAAGTTCTTTTAAAGACAACTTTACCAGTCAAATTAAGGTAGGTTTCAAATTCACATTGAGTTTGGAAGGGAATTGACCCTTTTCCCACCACAGAAGATAAAAATCATCATGCATGATTTATCGCATAAATACTTAGCGTACATTCCTTCAAATCAATGTTATCATTGCGATTATAATAACACAAACACGCTCATTAACAGTAAATTGCGGTGCATTGTCACAGTGACTGAGTGCTTCCCTTCAGAAGGATTCCAAATTTCTTCGCTATTATCCTGACACCATATTTAATCGAGACGAAGAAGTTTCTTTCTATAGTGTACAAATCAGTTATCTACGGAGGAAAATAATATTCCATATGATGAGCCCTTGAATTCATCGACAGCTAATCGAATTTTGAGGGGTGTGAGAGAGAGAGAGAGAGAGAGAGAGCGAGGGTGGGTGAGGGGGGGGGGTGCAGCCCAAATTACTTCTAAACTGTTAAAGGAACGTACCAAACATTTTAATAGTGATGATATCGTATTCCGAAAAAGATAGCAAGATAAATTGCCTACACATGTTTCTCTTTTTTTCTCTTCTCCAATGTCAATAATCAGTGCCTCGCTTAAAGCGTTTCCTCTCATAAAGCCATTCAATAAGCTAAATTAACTTTCCAACACACCCACCCCCAACCACATCCACCCACCCACCCCCGCCCACCCATTGCAAATATAGTGATGCCTTTTTAACACCGTCTGCATGAACTGCATGTTGTTAACGATACTTTATAGGAATACCTTTTTTATTCAGTCGATGAAATCTATCTTAAATATCGTAATGCAATATACGAGTACGTATAACATTATAACATACTGTCATAAAAAGAAGAATCTTATTGTGGTTTCCACTTTAAAATACAACGTCTAAACCGCAAGAGAATCATTTACAGTGCGATATATATTAAAATTTATTCGAATTAAATATACTGCAGTATTCTTATTTTTATATGAGTTGGCACAAAATAATGTTTATTAAAATTGTAGAGTTTATTTCTTCAGATATTATTTTTGGCAATATTTTACATTAACGAAAACCATACGTAAAACTGAGAGCTTCGTTTCCACTTCAGAAGAACCGCTTTTATTTATTCACTCAAATCGCCAAATGTCTTCATATTTCCTGGTTGATGCATCACTCTTGCAATTAAGAATAAACGTGGTTGTCACAACGCCAAGAGGCTGGTGTATATATGTGTATGAAACGTATTTATTCCGTATAGCATTTGCTGTGTTAGTAATATAAATGATTGATGAGGCTAAAACGACTATGTCAGCTTAGATTATGGATATACACCGGATTAAAGTCAAAATAATAAATAAAAACAAAGCAATATCGAGAAACCTTCAGTTTCAAGACAACTTCTAAGCAGAATTGTCATAATCATGCACAGAGATATATAGTGAATTTTTTTTTTCCCGTTTTTTAGCTGCAGCTGAAAGAGTGTTTGAAACGACTGCCGTTTCGTCATATTTTATTTGGCTGACATTTCGTGTGCATTATATATTCATACATGCGATCATATTTTTTATAAATTTGAATGTCATTTGAGGTCACGAGAGGTCATATTCTGTAAATGTAAAAAAGGCTACTCTTTCTAGAGGTTTTGTCCAAATTGCTGAAATGTTGTGCTATAACGTTTGAATGGTTGGAAACCAAAGTTGGTCAAGAAATGAATTTTTGTGGTCATGTGAGTGCCTTCTGTATAAAGTTTGCAGTTGTGACGTAGTCTTGGACAGCTCATAAGTTGACCACCTAGACCAACTATACATACATATACATATATATATATATATATATATATATATATATATATATATACATATATATATATATACATACATATACATATATATATATATATATACATGTATATACATATATATATATATATATATATATATATATATATCTGTATCTATATGTATATCTATATATATTTGTATATCTATATATATATGTATATTAATATATATCTATATATATATGTATATCTATATATATTTGTATATCTATATATATATATATATATATATATATATATATATATTTAGCCTTTTGACTTCAAAATTTACTTCAATCTTGTATCATTGTTCATTTTAATAAAAACCACTTATTGCATTTATCTGTTTTTCAAAACAAATATTTACAACTTTCGATCATTTTTACAAACTATATCTGCTTAGAAGGAGCATAATGCAAGGAAACAAGGGAAATGACACCGTTATCTCGCGTCTGTTTTACATTTTTCGCATAAATAATGGATAAACTGCTCAGAAAGCCCAAAACAAATCTCTCAAAATAGAAGCTTAGCTGAGAGCCTGCAGCGTTGCTGCAATGTTTTCATATTCCATATAACACCATCAATTTTGGAGTTTAATAATCAGTGCTAATGGAGCAGTTGTTTTTATGACGTCATTACTATATTCAATATTCCAATACAGTCTTTAATTTATGCATAATTTATGCATATCCTTCGAAAGATCTACGGAACAGATCACTCTTCATCTCAACGCAACATTTTTGTCTCGAAATTAACATTTTTATGTTCCGTTCTCATCTCAATAAGTTCTTGGAGACTCCACGGTTGTTTTGTCACAAGACCTTCATGGTTATGTTTTCGTGAAGTAAAAACTACTGGAAGCCGTTTTTGTATTCATCTCACAGTTTAGCTCAAATCAGTTTAACCTTTTACAAAATTACATCAGACTTGTTATAAACAGTTGGTGAGGCTTGCGGCGATCGTGTGTCTAGTAAGGCGGATCCTCGCTCGTTCTTAACAAAACACTTGAAAGCAACTCCATCCTGCGCTCAACTCGAAACATATGCTAATGAGAAGAGAAGAGAAAAGTGGGAAAACCATTCGCAGCATCAACATGGCCGTACAGACTCAATGTTACCATCTACTGGATGTAAGAGAAAATGGTTTAGCTGCAAAGATATGATAGTTTCTCTAAAATTATCCTAGAAAGAAGACAAATCCATATGCTTTAACTTGCAGCTGGTTGTCTTTCATTTCGAAAACTTAATTCCACTTCCCAACCTAATCACCCCCCCATCTACCCCCACCACACACACGCAAATTAAAAGTAGTTACTATAGCACAACCTTGTGGGTATATATACCTAGTGTATATCTTAAATATGCCCCAGAATGTATCATTTCACATCTTAACTTTGTATTTGTCTCAGGGAGGACCCCTTGCAGGCCCGCCTTACATGGGACCCACTGGACCACACCCTCTCCTATCTGAAATCATGGATTCGCCTTCCCTGTAACTTCTCTATGTCATTGCGGTGCATGGGATTAGGCTGAGCGTGCTCAATACTGCTTTCAAACTTATTTCCTAGGTTTTTAAACTCAAAATTGTGTGTCATAAACCTCATTTTTACCAGTAACTATAATCAACCTAATCAATTAACCGCTAATAAATACTATGATATATAACGTCCTTGGTAAAATGGCAAATAATAACAACAGCAGGTACTTATTTTTTTTTCTGTGAGATTTTATTTATCCAAATGATTATCTTGAAGGAGTGTAATAATATGTGGAAGTAACATAATTCATTCGAGATATATAATTGCGAATAATTTGCGATAGTAGCCTAAGCAAAGAAAAAAACTTAAATTATCAGCAACTTGATGTTTTTTACAATGATTGTGTATTACCAGTCCAATATATACACGTAGTGTACACGTGCATTTACAAATAAAGGCATAATAAGTCAAAGAAGAGGAAACGAGATTGAACAAAGTGCGATTAAACGAAGGATTATTACATAAATAACATAATATATATTAGAAAAATGAATTTACCCTGTCCCTTTTACTTGTTTACCCTTTACTCCGAAATATAGCTTCTTCTCCTTATTTTTTATAGAATATAACATTGCTTTTTTTTTCTTCTAAAGAGGCACTCTGTGCAATAGGCACGTACTTTAATTGTTTCCTCAACCATCATCCAACGGTAATAGGAGTATTGATAGGAGGTTACCGTTATCAACTCAGTCTTGGCTAAACTGAGATCCTGGCGAGAGGAGAGAGAAAGCGAGTCCTAAGGAAGATGGGGGAGGGGGGGGGGGCGGGATCAAATTGTCACACAGTCTCGATTTCGCTCTTGAAACCACTAACTATACACTCAGTTTATATTATAATTATTATTAGTATTAATGTTATACTTTGGTTTCATTTGGTTTCACTCTGCGAATGTACTATGTGGTTTCGTACGCAGATAGAACAATGCACTTTTTGTTCTGTTTTAAATTCCATGCCTATTATTCGTTAAACAAAGACAAAGTCTCGTCAACATTACCTTGATACTTTGCCTAATGTATCTCACCTCATTCAAATGTCAGATACAGAAATACATTCCATTACAATCACAAAACTAAGCAGACATTCGAGCTTACCCAGTTGTACACTGACTAATATTGCACCATCTACCTAACCTATTAACTGGTAAACATTTTAGCATTGCGCCCCCACTAATCCTCCTCTTCCTTTCAAATCTACCATTTAAAATAGCACCGTATTTGATGGGTTTGCTTATAAGCATTTTTCTAAAATATTCATCCTTCAATTTAGACAGTTTTGTGAATGCAGCTCCATACAGTGGAAATGGCTTATTACATCTCGCATTGAGTTCTCTACATAATAATAAGCAGATTTGTAAAATTAGTTGAAGCATTGTCTCATTAACTAGTAAGTGGGTTAATCTTTTCAGTACTATTAGCTATTCACATCTCAAGTATCATTAAATCCTCGCCAGGGAAATTTGGCTCAAATTTTCAAATAAGCAAAAACAACTCAGAAAAGGTCAGATGTTTGAATATAAGATAGTAAACAGATCAAATATCGCTTCTTCTCCTAAGAAAAGGAAGAAATTAGATAACTGGTTGATTATACGAAATATTTAATGACATCATTTATGCCACAGGGAATCCTTCCATATAGAGTTTGAAACAAGAATTTTTCGGCTAATTTCGGTTGAGAAACTGCGTAGATAATAAGAAATATATGTACATCATAGAAAAAAACAACAACTGTACGCTAAATTTTATCTTTGGTAAAATACAGCAAATCATTAGGATGACATGACATTTGTTTACATTTGTTGGTGAAATCATAAGGACTTGTTGACGGTTGTTGGGGATCACAACTGCTAACGCAACTGCTAACACAACTGCTAACCCTTTCTGAAAATTACAAATAAACTAAGAAGCATTAGAAAAGAATATAAATATCAGTTCTCTTAAGATATGTGACCATGACTTGGGTGGTGCTATTTACTTCCTGCTTTTAATATTACTGCCACTTTGAATCAAGCCCAACATTATGTCGAGTTTGAACTTTTTTCGTGAGTTTTTTATGTTTAAAATGTTCGATAGCCTTTATTTATCATTCTATGTAAGGAATCAGTATACATGTTATATATGACAATTTACATGAAATGTATCATCCACTGCTTTAAATTCCCTGTTTATCCTTCTAACAGTATAAATGAAAATAGTCAGTACATTTTACACATGACAATGGCATTAATTAAGTACAATTAACAAAGTCATTAAAATTCAATTAACGTTGAGCTTTCTCAATTGAATTCAAATAACAGTTTTAAGAACAAAGTGTAAAGACAAACAAAGACCAAGGAAAAGAGATACGCATAGACCCGATCACCATGATGAATAATGAAGGAAATATAAAAATTAGTACAATCAACTATTGTTAATCAAGTCAATACAGAAAAAGATTGCAAGTTATCGGCCGTAATACTGATGGCGGGAAATCTCAAATAAACATATATTTATGAATCCTAGGGGGGGGGGGGGGGAGTGCAGTACAGAAAACCTGTTTCTGGTTGTGAGAAATAAGGAGTGAAATGACAAGTTACTTGTTAGAATGATTCTTGGCGAAATTAATAAAGAGGAAGAATAAAATGATTATATAGCCAGTACCTCCAGAGATTACTCTCACAGGAGATGTGAAAGTGCTGTTAGGAATGGTACATAATATGCAAGATATATGGTTGTGATTCCCTCGAGAAATATGAAAGAAAGATTGAAATGATGTTTAATAACTAATAGAGTTGCCATTAGAACAATAAATATTTGTAAGAAAAAGGTTAAAAACGAAGGAGTTTTCAATGAGAGTGCACTAGACATTTCTCTTTCGCTGAGATCGCAGTTCGATCAGGTTCAAGTAAGTTCGATCAAGTTTATCGTGTGATTATAGAAGACGTTGTTCGCGATATTTTACCATCAGTGATAATGAAATCTCGCTCGAAACAATTCTTTAGATGTTTCAAACTTCTAGGAAGGATAAATTTCTTCAGTTTTGGCCTTTAACATAAAAGGAGACTACATATATGAACCTGTGTTATAGTTGTTAACGTTAATGGTTTACTGAATGTCCAGGTTGCCAAAAACAGCACCAGAAAGTAAATATTCGTTAGTCTTCAGATGGGTGATGTTAGTTTGCACGTAAATTAATCTGCTAGAAGATATAAGCTAAAACAATCGTTTGTGTCATGACGTCATTCTCGCAAACTCGATAACACAAAGGTTTCAATTTACAAATGTCAATGTTAATCCACATTCTGGGGTTGATACGTCATAGTCCAATTAAAACAAGAAGAAAATAAACAAAAATTGAGTAGTATGAATTCACTTTAGACTAGAAAACTCATCAAAAAAAGAATGAAACCCCTAATGTTATACATGCATATATGAATTCATTAGTGGACATGAAACGCGGTACCATGCACTGTGCCCCTGTTCATTCAGCAAATGGACGTATGATTCAAGCTCTATGAGAGGGGGAGGGGGAGGCTGAGGTGGGGGGGGGTGGGCAAAAGTCTCGTCAAATATAACACCTGTGTCGATTTGTCTAAAGTTTATTACCAAAATAATTTACTATATTTGGGGCTCGTTCTTTTAAGAAATTTTCAGTGTCAGTGTTTCTTTTCAAATTACAAATTAGTCAAATTCAATTACAAATTGATACATTCATTCATTCATTCTTTTATAAACGCATTTACCATATCGATAGCATTAAAACAGTATTTCATATAGAGGTGTTATACAGTCCGTTTGACACATTGAAAATCTCAAACAAAGAGGACCTATTTTGCTCACGCTTGGTTGTCTAAATTATATTTAACCTTCTAAAAAAAGTGAACACCCCAATTAAAATAGTCTGGATATTAGATTTTGGAACCAACAGTTATTTTCCAATTATGAACATTATTAATAAAATTTCTGGAGAATCAATAATTATCTTCGAAAACCCGATTAAATCTATCCAACTACGTAAATATAACTTTCTGCATTGTTTCACATAGATTATTTTTCCAATGTAGGATTAAGCGTAAGCTTTTACTACCATCATTCTTATAGAGAGTGAATGATGGCATCAAACTTATTGGGATGTTGCAGTGTTGTAACACCTCCCGCCACCCCAGTCTCACCACATGTGCATGAATGCTTGATTGGAAACATACACCACAACCAGAAAAAAATAATATTAAAAGGAATAGAATGATAAGTGAATAACAAGTGTTACGACATTGAAACATCGTGTAGATGGTACAGTAGCTATTGTGCTATAGCTATTGTGCTAATAGGTATATATGTTACCATTTGTTCTCTTAATGATATCTTTATAGACTTGAAGAAAAGACTGCACAACGGTTTCAAATTCTATTTAATGAAGGAATTGTTTGCCACTGGTCTTTAATTAAGCGTTATTATAGTGAAAGCCTTATCTTTCTCTTGGTATTAAGCAGTCTTTGAAGGTATATTTATACATATTCATTTCATGAACAGTATATAGTCTCTGTTATATTTAGGTGTAATTTTAACCGCCCAACGAAGAGTTTATAATTTGAAAATATGACAGATATAGCTTCCACTAATAATTCTCTCTCCCGACTCATATATGACGCAGAAAGAGTCACTGTACCGTATAAACCCATTAGCTTACACCACGGTGCACTCTAGAGACAAAGTGTGTTATTTCAATCAGTGTATAAAAAACATGATAACATTACCGCTTAAACTCTATATGACTCCACTTGGACTATAGTTGACTGGTTCCAATCCTTGGCCCCTGCTGATTCTGACGATGCAATAACAGAGTACAAAATGAAACTTAACACTTAGTAAAGTACCGGTAACTGAGGGGGGGGGGGGGGACAAAGAGCATCATTAAAGCCAGAAACGAAAAACCCCATCCTGAATGCGAATTGTCCAGGTGGAACGTATATAGACTTGATATTGGACATTTTGAATTTGTTTTAAGTGCGTGTCTTTTTATATTCCTTTATTTTAATGTAGTATTGTTATAGGACATGCTATAGTGTTAAGAATACACCTCTGTGTACCCAATTTCAATCGGGTGTCATTAAAATATCTTAGGTCAAAAGTCAAAATCTAGCATTCTGGGTGTTAAGTTATACGTTTCCACGATAATTGAGGTTGTCGTGTTTTAGGAATCTCGTAAAACCACTGTTTACGTCGCAGGTCGACAAACGATGTCCCAACACTAAACTGCTGCCACCTACTAATGATACCATACTTTAAAGTGGTTAACAAGTTGATGACACCATACACTCTTAGTACGATTCGACTGAACTGATGAGGAATGACAATTTTTTTCCACTGCTGAGGAGGGCAAACGATGGATTAAAGAGTAGAAATGACCATTTTTAGTGAAATAAAAATCCTATAAGATGAAGTCTCAACACTTAAGGTATAAAATATTTGGTGCGGTAAAGATAACGTAAGTATACCTGCCCCTCCTGTTCTCTTTTTGTATTGCAATACCCTATTGTTGTATCTGTATAACAATACCCTATTGTTGTGTTTTATAACAATACCCTATTGTTTTGTTTGTATAACAATACCCTTCCACATGATATCATTCGATAAATAGTATTGTTTCATTTTTAGCAAAACACTACCACGCACGTTTCCCAAAGGGGGTCAAACTTTTTTCACCTGAACTTAGACAAAGGTTTCAGTCATGGATTTCCATTTAGCCTCTGATAGTTTCATTTCTAAGTCTTCATTGTAGTTCTCACCTTCTGGAACATCTAGTAATTGTTCCTTCTCCCAGATTGGAGCGGTCTCCGACCTTATAGATGGACTCTCATTCAGTAATTGTTCATCTCGTATACTTACTTCCTTCTTCCGATGTTTACCATTTTTATCCTCATCTGAAGTCCATGTTTTCCGCTTTCGTCTCGCGGAGCACATGGTTTTGATCCATATATAACAGACGATTCCTAAGAGTAATGACAGCCATGACCCGATTAAAACCCGCAATACATCGGGAGGTGTTTCGTGAGAGCAAATCATATCGAAATAATAATAATCTATGGCTTCGAATAAACTTGTTTTTTGGAATCGTCGGGACCCTTGACAATCTTCGTCTTGGAACATCCGAGTAACCCATTCAGGTGCGAGATCTTGTCGATTATTCGTCATATGATCGTAATATTTCAGTAAATTGCAATCGCAGGAGATTTTATTATTTCTAATATTAAAACTATCGATGTTATCATTGAAATCATGAGTTTCCAACGCGAATGAATTAAGGAAGTTGTCACCTAAGTCTACGGTTTTCAATCCTCTGCATCTGCTTAACGCGTTAGGTGGTACTTCCGATATTAAATTCCTCGCTACTTTTAATATTTCCAAATTCAGAAGTTTACGAACCATTGGGAATTCCGTCAGCTGATTGTTGCTCAAATAAAGTTCCCTCAGTCGCTTAAAAATCCTAAAATCTAACGGCGATGGTTCAGATATGTAGTTCTCGTCTAGATTGAGATACTCAAGTGATTTTAATTTCTTCGTCAAGACATTGTTCACGGAAGTTAAGTTGTTCAGACTTAAATCAAGCACTTGAAGGTGAGTAGCGAACGTAAAAAAGGCTTTTGGAATATCTGTCAGGGAATTACTGGCGAAGTTCAATTCAACTAACATCGTCATATTGTGGATCAAGTCATAGGGTAAACTATAAATTTGATTATGGTTGAGGTTTAGTCTCTCGAGGAACGCTAAACCTTTAAAGGTATCGTTAGTTAGGCATTCGATGTTGGCGTGACTTAGATCAAGTTCTGTTAAAGGGAATGGATGTCTCATCTCACCGAACCATGGAAAGATTTCAAAACACGAACTATTATTCTGCGAGAGGTTGCTACCGGATATCAGCAAACTGGTCAGATGATACGAAAAAGAGAACGCCCCGTAGGAGATGCCTCTTAGGCTGTTGGTCAGCAGTAACGTTTGAAGATTGGTCAGGCCACTGAGGTCATCGGTGTCAATATAAGTTATATCATTATCACTTAAATCAAGATATTTTAGGCGTCTCAGTTGTTTGATTTCGTTCGGAATTTTCTGAAGTGAGTTGTAGCTAAGGTCGAGATATAAAAGTTTCGTTACCAGACTTAACGTTTCCCTTTCAAACGTCTGTATATCGTTGAACTTCAATGACAGCTTTCTGAGGTTTGATAGACTCTTCCATGGAATGATTAGCCGTGTGTCGTCTAGTGAATTGCCATCCAAAAGTAAAACCGTAGAAAGATGGGAGATATTCAGAGGGGCTAAGAATGATGACACGTTCCCCAGGTAAGAACAGTTTGCCAAAAGCGTGATTTCGTGGCATTGGCACATCTGTGGGCATGCGTAGTCTGACAAAGAATTCTGGAAAGACATTAAAATGAACAGCAAGGAGATGACGTCACTCCTTCTGCCATGATCATCCATAAAAGCCATTTTTAACCGGGTCGAATTGTTTCTATTGGGCCGACATTAAAACATTTTGCTTGATGTTCACCTCCATAGATCTGCCATAAATATATAGATTAGCTGTTGATTTAGTGAACCGGTTTCCTTCCATTGTCATTTGATCTTTCTACCTGGAAAAATGGAAATGAGAAAAAATCAAAGTAGAACATATCGCACAGATTCACAAATGTTAGATTCATTATTCTAGGAAATAATGGTTGCTCTGTCACAGAAAGTATCATGACGTAAAGGGCGTGTTCATTCCATTTATTTTATGATGTACTTTCACCAATTTGCGTGACACTTTCTAAGCCATAGTAAAATGTTCACCTAACCTTGAAAGAAATATACAGCCTTAGCGTTATATATCTAGCAATTTTCATGTATATAGCGACTGGTCTACCCTAAGAAAACACGACCTAAAGTATTATCCAGCCATCTTCTCCATTCCCAAATTGTTTGTAGTCTTGGTTACACAACAGTCATGCATAAAGTGCATGGTAACTTTTCAAGGAGAAGTATTGGCAAAGATTATCGTTAGCACGTGCATGTAACAGAGATAATTACCTTAAGGAAAATTTCAATTTTCAAGAGTGACAAGAACATAGCTTTTTCATATCAAAGTATGAAATATGGTATAACGAAATCAATTTTGAACGCTCCTATTAGACGATCATTTAGTTTGCTCCCGTCATCAGATAATCATTTATAGGTTAAAATGACATTAATTTACAACGTTAATGACGATTTCCTGCAAGATTTCTGTAATGACACAAATATAAGGCAGAACCTTCACCACGCACAAGGATATCAACATGACATAACACAACCAATTTATGATCGTAACAGTGACATTAAACGAACTAAATGCCAATATTCAGTGTATATAACAGCTCTCCATCCGCCTCCCCCTCCTCCCCTCCCCCTCCTTCCCCTCCGTTCAGTTCAGTTTGTTGCACCTTTAACATTAAGTAAATACTCTTTACATAGGCCCACGGAATAATGAACCGTGTTTGACAGGTGGCAACGATATCACAGAGGCAGAACGAAAGGTCTCCGCAAAAAAAATCTCTAATTTGGGTAGAGCTTTACGATAATCCAAGACAACATTTAAACATTTGATACTTCTCGTTTTGTTTGCAGTCTTCACCATAATCTATATTAACTACAGTGAGAGTAAATGATTGATTTGACAACGATGGCTTTCTTTTCAAATTGATATCACTGAAATGTTATCTTTTTACATAGTAGTATATACCTATTATAATAATCTTCAATTTTACTATATATCCAAATCAATTATCAACTTAAACAGTTTTAAGATGTTATTTTAATGCTTTTAATATATATATATATATATATATATATATATATATATATATATATATATATATATATATATATATATATATATATATATATATATATATATATATATATATATATATATATATATATATATATATACTGCAAGTGTATTGTTGTAGTGTTATTCCTGTATTGTATATACGAGAAACCCTATAAGCAGCCGTAGGTGACAATTAACAAAGTAAACAATTAATGACAAACGTAACTTGTTCCTGTCAGTTTTACTGTACCTCTCAGTATAAAACTCAACGATCTTGCCGCCGCCGCACACACTCTTCCGTATTATATTCCAAGAGAAAAATAAGTTAGTTTCAATAAAATGATCTCGGTTTGTATGATTTAGTTTCACTGCCGAACACAGAGAATAACAATTACACAGCTGTCAAAATTCGATAAAGTTCCGCCAATACTGAATTCCCTACGATCAAAATCGAT
The DNA here is from genome assembly GCF_037975245.1 of Apostichopus japonicus. Lineage (NCBI taxonomy): Eukaryota > Metazoa > Echinodermata > Holothuroidea > Aspidochirotida > Stichopodidae > Apostichopus > Apostichopus japonicus. The sequence goes on from NC_092573.1 coordinate 6,698,985, forward strand.
AGGTTCAAAAGAACACAAATCCATGGTTATTTAATTTTTTGTCGACTAACACGTACCTTACTATACCTTAATGTTTCCTACAAAAGGACAAGGCCTTGCTCTATACTAATAGACAATTTCTCCAGGATAAAATATTACAGCGTTAAACAACAAAACTACGTGCGCCTACACTGAACGGTGAAGAAGATCTGACGGATTCCGTCAAAATGAGAATGGCACTAGTAACAGAATGAATTTGAAACGTGTAAGCTGCTCTTACGCATGCGTATAAGAGACTCACAGATGTATAATGGATATTACCTCAGGTTATGCAAGATTTAATTTATGGTTAATCCAAAAAGTGCAAAAGAATGCCAAAGGGAAAACTTAGAATAATGACTCTGTTTCTTTTTATTTCCTGTGTATGAGTTCGTTTTAGCGATTATCTTTGAATAAACAGTAACAAACAGTAAACAAAAAATGAGGATCTTTATCATTCTCGTGAACTTGCAGCAAATATAGCGTTTGTTGGGAATTTATATTTTAAAATCATATCGAAGAAAGTTCTCGAGCGTAAATATGTATATATATGATTACAGAAAGTGACAACAAGTTGTAGCAGAAATATCACTTTCGGTATTATATATATATAATATAATATATATAACGAGGGGGAAAATGATCTATTTCTTTTCTTCTATTTTCTGTTAAAGTTACTCTTGCCTTATATGTACGACATTTCTATCGCTCATAGGACCCGGAACTTGCTTGCTTGTACCTATAATTGACAAAAAAGGACCACTGTATATTAGAAAATATATTCGAATGTTCGGCCCCCTTGCAACTTTCGTCAGCCAATACTTGGCAGTTAATATTACAATTAAACATGGACAAGGATTACATTACATACCAAACATTGAGCTGTCTTGTACTCCAAAAAAAAACAACAACCATGAAATAAAAATATCCTTTCACGAAACCTCTGAGATCTGCCCCGACAAGATTAACCTTTCGGTACTTAATATCGATCACCATGGGCGACCGATTCCGAGTCACTATATTCTAATCAATACGGAAGCAACCACCGGCAGGTGTTCACAGCGTAACCGTTAGATATTAATTCAACGTTACATCAAGTAGAGCATGGAGTCCATGCTATAAATCATTATGCATAGCATCTGGTTTGCTGGTAACTGTTTGTACAAACAACATGTAGACGAACACCAGAGCTTTAAAACTCATTCCGTCACTCAGATGTCGCCATCTTTACGGTCGGGGTCCCGTATGAGTTGTCCTATCTTCTGAAGTGCCCATGGCCTCTTGGCTTTCGAGTTAACTTGACAGAGAATTTAATTACGTTGACGTGTGTGTCTTTTTTTTTCTTTTTGCCCAGAAGATAAAGTCAAGTTCACATTTCAAGAACAAGTTCTTCTCTTACAAGAAGAGAAGGAGAAGCAAAATCACATCAAGATGAAGGTTTCCAGAAGCTATGAGGGAACTTATTGGTTGCAATAAATAGGTACACTCTGTGAAAACGTTGTATTGATTTGGCCGCAGAGCGGAGAGGTCTCCTGCATGCCAAACAAATTCACGATTTCAGGGATATTTTGTTATATAATCATAATGTGGATGTAGCCTTGAATAATGTAAGTGATAATGGTTAGTTAAGAGCAGTGGCGTAGGAAGGTATTTTTGAGGGGGGAGGGGGGCTGAAGACTGATGGCTGGCCTGGGGGAGGGGTCTAAGTGGAGGGGGTGTCCCCCTCCCCTTTGGAATGTTTTTTCATTTCCAGGTGGCCTCAGATGCAATTTGGTTCAATATAGCACACTTCAACACCCACTCCAGTTTGTAAATAATTTTGCATTTTCACCTGGCCTTAGATGCAATTTGGTGCTCCAAATGAGATTTTTTTTCTGCCAAAATGTTCTGAGCATCAAGGGCAGTTAGTTCCTAAAATGACGAATGTTGTTATATCATTTATTGAGAAATGAAAAAGGGGTTTACTGACTTGCGAAGCGGGGGGGGGGGCGGAATGATACTTCCGCCCCCATATTTTTCACTGGGGGGCTGGCGCCCCCAGCCCCCCGGTTCCTATGCCCTTGGTTAAGAGGGTTCTGGGAATTAATTCAGGAATGGCTGGATTTTCTTCATTATAACTTATTTTTCAGTTCCATGCAACTTTCATGTATGTCTGTGAGAGAGTGTGTCTTATAATGGAGATACAAAATTCGCCTAAATGAACTATGTTAAGTCTAGATTATTGATTGCCATTTTCAAACTACTTTTCTTGTCCCCCGAGAAGTCTCCTAAAGACCAACTCGTGGGTGTTGATATACATTATTAAACATGATTAAGAACCCACACACATGTAATTCATCATTATTATTCTGTGATGAGATCTCCCAAAGTATATCTTAAAATCCTTTGAAATTTATCTTTTCCTATCAACCTTTCTTCGATGATAAACTGAAAGAAACGCTATAGTAGTGTCATGACAAGTGTACGGATTTGCATATGTTTACCATTTCCAGTTCGGTTCGTCCTGAATATGATGAATCAACAGGCAAAAATATTACAACGTTTATTCATAAAAAACGGACGATTTTTTTATGCAGGTTTCACACCTATAGCACAGCTTGTTCAATAACTGTCAGAACTCGTAATGACTTATACAGTGTGAGCAACAAATTGTAATGTGAGGTTCTCGCAGGTGTCAATTAAGTTCAGTTTACTCAACAACAAAAAAACAAGAAAAATCAAACTGAAAATGCAGGTCGATGATAAAATAAAGTATATCTAGAATTTGCTAGGCTGAGAGAAAAACTATGAATGTTGAATTAATAACAGGGGTAACGAATATATCTACACGCAGACGAAGCATGCTAATCATTGATATAATCATAGCCTAAGTTTGTTATGCATAAGTTCGTGGTGAGTCAGAATGTCTATATATGTAAACCAAACCTCCTATTTCTAACGTCACCCTCATAAGTGTTCCCACATATGGCGGACACCTTCGAGCCTATAATGTATATAGAAACATACTGCATGAGGCTTACTAAAATTTGAAACAATACAAATACAACAATACAAAACAATACAAAACAAAGCAAAGCAATACAAAACGACACAAAAGAATACAAACAATACAATACAAAACAAAGCAATACAAAAAGACACAAAACAAGACAATACAAAACAAAGCAATACAAAACGACACAAAACGATACAAAACAATACAAAACAATACAATACAAAACAAAGCAATACAAAACGACACAAAACGATACAAAACAATACAATACAAAACAAAGCAATACAAAACGACACAAAACGATACAAAACAATACAATACAAAACAAAGCAATACAAAAAGACACAAAACGATACAAAAGAATACAAACCTTGTATTGTAGCCTAGAGTTGTTTCTGTAACTACAACATTAGCCAAAGTATATGAACTCGGGTGTACTATCCTGCAGCTGTTGTACGTATTATTTCAATCGAACTGTAAGAAGAATTATCTTTATTCCGAGCACAAAATGGTACAAACTTGAGATTTCTAACGCTTTCTCTTTTAGCAATAATCACTTCAGGCCGCTGTTTTATAGTTATAAGTTTAGCCTAAGCATGTCGGGCTACTTAAGTGTTGTTATTAATATAAAACTGCGTCAGTATTTGCTATTTCATTCAATAAAACGGTTTCAAGTGTTTCGCCTTCCAGTACGGTGCTGTACTTTTTTTTCACGCTTTCACACTTTCAAAAGAGGCTTCAATTGGAAACAGTGTAGTATAACAGACAAAAATCTCTCCCCAGAAAATAATATACGGGTAGGCTGAAGTATAGCTTTCACAGAATATAAAAAAAAATGCGGGTTAAAACAGTATGAGTGGAAACCTCGATAATAATAACAAATGGATAAACAATCCATATGCAAACGACAAACTTTGTCACGACTATTGTAAACGTTATGCAAACTTCATATAGGCGTTCGATAACTCATGTACCATCCCAATTATAACTGCAACATATGCCTGGCGATCTAAACTAAGCTGAGTTTACTTCACCAGTGACGTTATTTGAAGATCTCTTTTCTGTCGTCTATCATCAACAGTGATTCTGAGTTCTAAGTTTCAAGTCGTATACGCGCCCAAATCTCCCAAACAGAAACAGGAATCAAAATTCTTTGGGTGGAAAGAATTGCCAGGCGATTTCAGGAGTGTAAGGGGATTGATATATAATAATAATATGTATATATATATATATATATATATATATATACATACACACATATATATATATATACACATATATATATATATATATATATACACACACATATATATATATATATTATATATATGATATGGTTATATAAATATATATGTAGATATATATGTATATATATGTGTATATATATATATGTATATATATATATATATATATATATATATATATATATATATATATATAGACTTTTGCCTGACGATGGAGTGTTGACCACTCCGAAAAAATATAGCAGTATGTCGTTGTTAAAAATATTCGATTGTTTATCTTTTATATTATCAGTATGGACCACTACTATTTTTATATGTATATATATATATTAATCGTAAGTTTCATGAAGGTTAACAAGTAAGTGTATGTGAGTTTAAGCAACAATCTTTGAAAGAAAAAGAGATATGCTTCCAAATAAAGACAAGTTTGAAATATCTCTGTGATGCTTCCAGATATTCTAAACCTGCCGGCCAAGTTGTTCTCGTCTCAGTAGGCAGAACATGAAGCATTTCAACACACATCATTGATCAGGTTTGTCAAGGTGAACATTTACGAGATCTAACCACAGGCAAAGTGTAAGGACATGTCGATGCATATATTTGGTTGCTTATATAGGTATAGCTCACTGCCTCCAGAAGTATCCCTTTGAAGAGAAGTATAAGAGACACTGTGATGCCAAAAGGGACTTTATTCTGGAACCTCTAAGTATGCAAACAAGTATCTATAAATATCTATATCTTAAAGCTGTAGTTTGTTGAATTTATGAGAATTTAGCAACGGTATCACAATTAACCGTTCCGTTTTACAATACAAATGGAAAATGGATACTTTAATAACAAAGGAGGACCACTTGTGATAAATGAACTGTTTATGTTTTTTTAAATACTGGGAGGGCAAGCCCCCACCCCACCAACCCCCCAACCCCCCAACCCCCCAACCACCCAACCCCCCACCCCCCAACCCCCAACCTCCCAACCCCCCAACCCCCGCACAGGTTCAAAATAAGAGGAAAGAAAGAAGAAAACCATTTTACAATAAGTTTGTGGGACACAACATTTTATGGATTGAGCTGAGCGGCGTATAACTATATAACTATATATAGTTGAGAACAGGTTGCCAAATGCTTGTCACCAAATAGATCTAGAGTTACATTGAGGGACACAAAATATGTTGGAATATTACAGGGCTTGTTTCAATGTACAACTGTATACAACATGCAGTTTGATAGCTTTAGTCAGCCGCAAGCTGGAGTAACATAATCTTACAAACTAGTATGCGTTATTTATGTTAAAACTGTATACCTTATTTATTCACTTTTTTGTGAAACTGATTAATCGCAATGTTATTTATCACATTATCATGTGGTATGTATATATATATATATATATATATATATATATATATATATATATATATATATATATATATATATATATATGTTCTGAGTTATTTTAAAATTGCAAAAATTAACACATGTCTACTACGATACCAGAAATATGAATATGAAATATAGCTATATATACCCACATCTGCACGCAGTAATCGCTAACAGATACCGCTGTATAGTTGTACCAGGGAGTTGTTATCCAACTTCCTGGTTGTACATAACCTCAACAAGCGATACAAAATATGTTACAATGGTATCAGTGTATTGCAAAGAGAGACATTCTGCTTTGACGTAGTAATATGAAACGATCTTATACTTATACAAAACAGGCAGAAATATAGAATCAGATAACATCTGTTGCACTGAGCATGCTTAAAGTTGGATAGAATAGTCAATGGTTAGGCTGGCTCTCAATATCCGATGTGAACTATAGCAACTGGCAGTTCTCAAGGTAGATAGAAAAAGTCAAGGTTCTCATTTGACCTCGACTATATACGTCGTGTACTTTCTAAAGGTGACAGGGAGTAAATTCTTACACAACAGAATCAATGCTGCTCTCTCTGTCGATCTCTTTCTGCTATATGAGTGTTATAATTATTATTGTTATTATGTGTGTATAATTATGTCGTGTAAGAGGTGTGTACGTTTTGAAAAGTAAAGCGTTTTACTTTCCGGAAGATAAAGAGATCCACAATTAAAGGACAAACGTGATAGCGTTAGAAATACAATGTGTATAAGGGACGGGGCATGAATCAACTGCAGTATATAAAAGCAACGAACGCACTCCATGTCATTCTTTAGCCTGGCCTTTTTGCCACCTGCCCCCCCCCCATCCCCGCCACACCTCGCCCCCTTCCTCCGTTACTTCCGTTGCATTCTCGCCTTTACTAGTTCCCACTCTATTAATTAAGATTTTGGCTCTTATACGTACGATAATGACGAAAATAAGATAACCAACAATACTTCCCCACCAGAGAGCAAATGTTGATCCTCTTTTAAGAAAATAGTACCAACCGTTGCTCACCCCCCCCCCTCCCCAACCCCCCACTATTTTGTACCGGAAATTTTTCCGCGACGGACCCGTTCTAGAGTCCGAACGGGTTTACACGTATGGTATTCTAATTAGTATGGAGTTGACTCCGTTATTTCGTTTAGTAGTTTTGTTTATGTACCGCAATAGTAGTTACTTTTCAGGTCTTGCCTTTGATGTTATTTTTGTTGATGTTGATGTTTTTTGCCTGTCTTTTGGTAATAAAGTAAGTAGTGTTGCATTTCTTATTACATACTAGGTGAGATATCTGTGAACCTTGCTGCTGTTGCATCATTTCAAATTGCAGTATTTGTCGTTATTCTTTTTATTGTCGGTGCTTTATTCACGAAGAAATAGATCGGTGTAAAATAAAAGAATTTTTTTTTTTACATATACTACTGTGGTTCTAGAAGTTCAATGACGTATATAGGAACTCCTATCTCAGAATTCAATTGTGGTCATATATTAAACTACCTCCGACTGGTATGTATACATGACCCTGTATGGATTAATGGGAACGTCATGGGGAGGGGGAAGGGTGGTCTTACATTTCCCCTGCTGTATTAACAGATCCCCGACTAAACGTTTTACCTTCGAAGTACAATGGAGGGGAGGGGAGGGGAGGGGATGGGGTGGTGCTTGGCGATTTACACCACGCACGCCGGCGGGTTTTTTAGTAGGGTGCGTTAACTTTTGCTCTTGATACAGCCAGTGTAGTAAACTGAAGTTTATTGTTCGCAGCATACATACCCTTATCTTTCCTTCTAATCTCATCTGTTTAGTGTTTCATCAGCAATGATGCTTAAAATAGCTAGGCTTTGTTTGTTGGTTTTTTGCACTGTTTTTTTTTCTTCGCACTATTTCTTTATCGAAGCATGTCACTGCAAGTTCCACCCACATTAGGTTTCATCTGATATGCATTGACGTCATCATAAATGATATCATCTTTCATGATTTAGTTATGAAATTTGAACGCTCATTTTTTCTTTCAATTAAAAATCTGCATGAGGGAGTGATATAAATAGGTTTCTGTATGCGGATGAAGCTGAATCATTGGCGCCATTTCATACAAAGTGATAACAATATTGAAATCTACGGTATATTACGGATACACCCTCTCCCCTCTCCATGCCCCACCCCTCCCCCGCCCACACTTGAAGACCGGTCATGCTAAATCGATAATTTGATGCATTAACTTTCCATGACCTTTGGACCCAATGAACGACTACCAAAGTTTCTTTAAATATTGTAACATGATGGCTGGGTTACTAATAAATAACTGCACATCTGGTGACATGAATAATCAACTTCATATTTAATAATTGAAGTACGATCCAAAGTAGAAATACTTAAGACAACCAAACATTTCCATGCCAGTATTTATCAGTATAGTTGATAGAATCGCTTCCTCCACTCGAATCCTGCAGTGAATATACGAGTATTTTCACTTCAGCTAAACCCTTAATTTGTAGCTCGAAGGGAAGGTTTTTCTTGTTTTACTCAGTCTACACATACCTTATTATTGCCCCATTTTACCCTCTTTTCATTTCTTAGGAGAATATCTGCGCCAATGGCTAAGAAAAAAAAGTCAAATTGGGGGAAAATCATTAAACAACATTGCGCTACATAAAAGTTGATCGACGATAGATACTGTCAAAGACATTCTGAAAATAAATAACGACTTTAAAGGTTTACACGAGCTGTTAACAAAATGTAAGTTTAGAAAGATTGTTTTCTGGGTGTCTATTCACACTAAGCTGCCATTGCTGTGGAGATCTCTCTTTGTATATAGATACGGCGTTTGTCTTTAAATGTATGTACCGCCGTGTTTGGAATGTTTAAGGCTTATCTTTCGATACACTATCCTTTGTTTTCTTTAAAATATATATAACTGTACCTAATTTACATAGCCACATTTTACGGAAGATGCTCTTCTAAGCGAATAGTGGTTGGTTATAATACGTGTAACTATTGAAAGTAAACTATAGTCTGATACTGATAATGATAAGAGTAGAGGCCCATGATACCCATAGTATTTATACCTTCTTTAATGCCCCCCATAGCGGATTTCGTTACTAAAGAGATCTTGATTTGAGACACGACGGTGGACGTAAGCAATAAATCTAAAATCTAGACAAATCTTCCGTATTAAGCTCTTTTCTTCTTTTTTTAGCGAGGTACCGCTCTAACTGATGTGGCTTCAAACCTGCCCCTTCTGCAAACTTAATTTGCATCTCACTGTTGTCTGTCACTAAAATCACCAGAGTAATAAGTACCCAGTTGTTTACGGTTCACGCTCATCGTAGGTTTGCTTACTTTTCTTTTAGGGCTAGACTTATCCGATCAGACTGAAAAACTACCGATGTAAATAGGACAATGTATTCTGCGATAGAATTTATCTTTAATCAAAAAAAAAAGAAAAAAATACACACACACACTTTCAGGTCCATGTACATCTGTATAAACTTTTAAGTTCTATATCCTGTGCTAGTGTTTGGTTCCCACTTTCCAATTACGCAAATGTTTGCCTGGGTAGATTCTTTCCTCATCTGCCTGAGGGGTGGAAACGATTTTCGATCAACTCTCTGACGTTAACTTAGAGAAATTTAGCACACGATCTGATTCCCTTAAGCTATTTAAATGATGTGTGAAGTGTGGGTGTTTAAAAAAAAAGAAACCAAATTGGAATTAACAGAGTTTCCTTAAAAAATAAAAGAAGAAAAAAAAAACAGTATGTTAAATTTTGATACGTTTCCTTCATAGCTTCGAAGCATTTTACCAGTTTAAGAAATTAGTTTAGATATATCACGAAGACGAGACCTATGTATAAATGTCAATTTACTCCTACAGGAAGACCCTCCCGTAGCAGTCTAGAGACAACCAGCGAATTAATCAAAAATAAAATGGATGCCGCTAAGAAGAGAAAAAAAGGACTGAGTTTTAATCAGAAAAAAATAACTTTCCGTGTTTCATAGGAAATACGGTATGTCTATATATACGGTATGTCTATATATATATATATATATATATATATATATGTCTATATATTTATATATACGTCTGTATATATATGTCTATATATATTTATACGGTATGTCTATATATATATATATATATATATATATATATAATGTCTATATATATATATACGGTATATATATATATATATATATATATATATATATATATATATATATATTTACTGACTAACAAATATGTAGATTTATCTTGATTTACTTTCAAAAAGAAGAAAAAAAGCTCGATTGATGGTATTCCTTTGTTTATAAATTACTGATACTCTTAAATTCAGTGTCTTTGCTTCAGTAAGCTACCCTTAACATATCCACGTCTAAATGCTTATTAACTAATGATCTTCCGCTGTCTGACTCGGAACCTAACACGGAAACTTGTTGACTTTCAATATTCCAGCGCCTTGATCCCTCTCATATACGTTAGTAACACCTGATTCAGCCTATCATTTATCATTATTCTTTCGTCTACCAAACCAATCACTTCTTTTAAATGACAAATTCGATTTATTTTACAAGCTCATCTCGAGTAGTGTGCAGTATTATTGAACTTTGTACACTGAATTAGTAGAGATATCAGTATTTATATAACGTATACAAGCAATTAAAAACACTGACAACCGCTTAACTCCGTACGCGTATATTGCGTGTACCGTTTAATAATATGCATGCTGCCCTATACATGTACGTATACACTTACACTATAGAGCGGCATTGCTTTCCCAGCGGTGTTTTGCCTTGGATATCACCGGCGTGAATTCGTACGACGCAGTGAGATACATGCGTGTCGCTCTGATGTGGATCCATTTAAGATGTAAAAGATCAAGGTTATGTGTATACTAGCCTCACAGTAAAATAATACCTACAATAGGTTTCTTGTTGGAGATGAGTCAGTATAGGCCTACATATAGTGATCGCTCTCAAGGCAGTGACACACGTGGTATGCAGCCCTTGACGAAGGTCAAGTGTTCACTCCACATGTGTAATATTACGGTAACAGTATCCCACATTAGATCAACATCATTGAAAACATATCGTGAAGCGACCTCGTATATACACAAACAGATATGCCATATTAAATTTCCTGAACGGTCACAAAACTAAATTTCTCTGAAAAGTTCCATCGATAGGGAGTTTGATAACACTTTATTTCAATTCAAAAAATTCTAATTAAACTATACTTAAACAGAAAAGTAATTAATATAATGACGTCAGCATCCGCTACCCAGAAGTAATGATACTTTTACAAGTTAGGAGATGGGTAAATTAGAAAGCTTTATAAGGAGTTACATAGTTTATGTAAATATTTCTACATCGCGGAAAACACAGAACCTTTGTAACAGGTATGTTAATGTTTACAGTTTACACGCTTTAACGTATACGCATAAAATGTTGTAATTTTAGTTGGTCTAATAAAAGAAGCCAGAGATGCAGTAACTTCAGGACAGGGAAACAAATCTCTACCCGAACATACTGAAGAGAAGGAATGACGTCACAACACGTATGTATGTAGGCTCCAAAGATTGAGACTATTATCAACAATACAATTATAAAATCGATTTCTCGATATATCGCGGTATAATTAGAAGATGAAAAATAAAACAAATTTGGCTAATGAAATGTCTAAAACAACTTGTGTTTTTTGGATTACACATGTGTAAACAAACACACCACTTAAAATAAACCAGCAAACGAGAAGGAATACTGGATTCGATAACATTATGTCCGACGATGCTGATTGATAACATCTAGGCAATCAATACAGCGGACTGAGTCGAAGCACAGTTACACTTTTTCAATTAAATGTTTGAATGTATTACTCATAACCAAACGAAAACGGAACCGACCTTTCCTGACATCCTTAGTACAGGACAGACCTTCAATGACACCATTGAGCTATATTGTAATCTATAGAATCAGCGCTCACTCTTTCCCTCCCTCCCTCCCCTCACCCCCCCCCTCCCCCCTCTTCTCTCTCATTGCTTGGGGAAAAACTCTATCGTGATTTCTTTCTTCCTTTTCATCCCTGATAGTTTTTATATACTTATGTCAGATAAACTCTTAATTGGTGAATGAATTTGGAAAACCGTAAATGGCATCTGATGCAACATGGCTGATGCTATTGAAACGCATTATACTTTGCCGTCAACCATCATGGATTTCGAGAAAAATACCACGGTGGATTCTGCAGAAAGTCTTTCGGCAGCAATCGTATATATTTTACAGCCCTGACTGACACCTCATTAGTGCTAAAAATTTGCTTTGTATCAAAAAATTCAAGTTATCCCTATTATTGGCTACGCGGACAATCTCCCCTCACTGACCCCACCTACCTCCCCCACACCCCCAAGTGTGCGGACAGTCTCCCCACACTTACCCCACTTACCTCCCCACACTTACCCCAAGTGGGCGGACAATCAATATAAACTATAATAAAATAAGCTATAAGCATATATGAGTCACAAGTTTATGCCTGATCAAGGTTGGTTATCTTCAAATCATCGATTTATCCTTGGGCTCTATTTTACTGTATACTTGGTATCATTTGTGAATTGTCTTCAAATGTGAGGAAATTCACGACGGACGAATTAATCAAATTGACAATAAAAGTTCATTACTTGCCTCCGATATTCACGTCCTTGACTCATTTTGCTGGTTTTTACAGAGTAAAGTCGACAAGACTGGCGTCCATGGCAACTTGATTTCTGGTTATAAGAGACTATCTACACAATATAATACTCACTGCATACGCCAAACGACAGACATGCACTTCGCATATATATAGCGAATATAGATATAACGATATCACATCAAGTATATATGTGTTTCTATTTATTAACTATTTAAAACATGTTTAGTACATGAAGAGTCAGACCAGTTATATCAAGCTTGCGGGTCTACATAGAAAAGGTCTCTTGAACTTACGAAATGATGAATTGCCCACTTATTATAACCCTTGATCACTCTATGCGTCAAAACGACAGGCATGTACTTCGCCTCTACCGAATATAGATATAACAAAGTTACATCAAAAGTACTGTTTGTAGTTAACAACTTTTGAAAACATGTATTGTACATGAAGAATTTAACCAGTTACTCAAACTAGCGCTTCTATTTAACTTACGAAATGATAAATTGCAACAGTTTTGTTTATTTGAATTGCTAAAAGTACAAACCAAGACCCCCCCCCTACCCCCGCACATACACAAGTAAAAAGTATAAACATTAAGCAGGATTTCTCGATAAAATGTCTAGCAGACTTGATGTAGGATATATTTTTACGCAGTAAAGTTGAGTGTGTCTCTTCCCCTGTCTAATGTAGCTTAAAGTTAAACCCATTTATAACATCGACACGAAAATGTGGATACATCTTTGATCTGCTAGGACTTCTTTTAAAAGCACTCATCCTTCGAAAATGCATTATGATAATCGTATAAGATGATTGTGATCTCTATATAAACATGTTTTTTTTTCATGTGAGTGCATGTGTTTTATTTATCACTCGGTTGCTTTCAATCACATTGTGAAGAGAAAAATGTATGTTTCATCCATAAAAGGTCATATATCTTGCTGCTTTCACCAGACTTTATCATATACATGTATATTCTCTAAAGTTAGAAAGATTAAAAGAGGGAAAAGAAAAACTGCTCTTAATATCTAAGGACAAACGAAACATTTTACAGATTCAAGATAATCGACTAGAGGTATATAGGCTGTATATGTCAGCGCTCTTTAACGACCCTTAATATTAATGTATATGTTTATATATATATATGTATATGTATATAAATATATATATATATATATATATGTATATATATATATGTATATATATATATGTTTATATATATATTTATATATATACATACATATATTTTTATATATATATTTTTATACATATATATATATATATTTATATACATATATATATATAAATATATATATATATATATATATATAAATATAAATATATATATATATATATATATATTTCTTCTTTTATTACACTCAAAAATTGGAAATTGGCTCCATTTTTTGGCAGCGATGTCTCGACCCACGCGCCAAAATGGATCAATCGATTGCTCTCGACTAAGGGAACAACTCCCTTCTATCATGGAGGTTTTACCCCCATGCTTCTATTAAGCGACTGTACTCGAACCAACCAAATGAGGTCTCGGTCTGAAATCAGACTGAATCGATTTGAAAGTAGTCGCTCCACTCATCTAATGTTGCCTATTGTAACTTTGAAATGACACCATATTCAATATACGTCTTCTACATTTGATCACACATCCTCTTTTTTCACGTGGATCTATGCAAATAGTCTATGGATCTAAATTATTTAAAAAAAAAATTCAAGCCATATATGTACATATATGTACATATATGTACATATATATATATATATATATATATATGTACATATATGTACATATATGTACATATATGGCTTGAATTTTTTTTTTTAAATAATTTAGATCCATAGACTATTTGCATAGATCCACGTGAAAAATGAGGATGTGTGATCAAATGTAGAAGACGTATATTGAATATGGTGTCATTTCAAAGTTACAATAGGCAACATTAGATGAGTGGAGCGACTACTTTCAAATCGATTCAGTATTGAATATATATATATATATATATATATATATATCTAAAGGCTCGTGTGACGTATCGATCCATACAGCATATTTTATTTCCTCTGTTATAGTAACATGGGACTCATTAGCTGGTATGTTGATGAATTGCTTACGCCAAAGTCCCAGCAGGCTTGTACAGATGAATGCACCAACAACATTGTACAATATATGTCGAACATATACTGCCATTAAAATCGATAATTTTCAGTATCAATGCAAATGAAACTAATTGTTGTTTGTTCTTATCACTTGAGTCGATACATGCGTATATAGGTAGCACGGAAGTTTGTAATGGAACAAGTGGGTTGCGGCTTTGAACTTGCCACTTGAGATTCTGTCGGTAGATGGAAAAAAACGCCTCTTATGAGATGCTTTTTTATTTTACCTAAAATGAAAACCGAAAACGTATGTCGGGAACTGTCGACGTTTCAGAGGTTATATTTCACATTGAATCAATATTCTGTCAAATGTCGATCCAACTTTGGCTAGTTTGAAAGTCGTGTCAGTGAATATATAGTTGGCCAACTATGCCAAAATGTGTATTAATTTTGAAGTCACTCAATCGTTGACTTTAAGTATAATTGTGGAGTCATGTTACCATGAACAATCAATTCGTCTGAGTGCTTATAATAGAAGCGCTTTAACTTTTTAAGGTCGTTGACCACTTTAAACCATGTGATGCTGTCGATAATTCCTAAAGGCTATGAATTAATGACCTACAATCCATCTTTTCAAGGGATAATATTAAATTATAGACTAGCCCCACTAGCGGTACTTTCTAATGAACTGTAAACTTTGGCAAGTGACTCTGTTTAGTTAATGCGCACTGATATCGATTGGAAACACCACCAATGGCTTCATCATTACTGCTTAAGGTGACCATTATCCCGACGAAGGAAAAGTCCACGCGCGTTAATGCTTTTATTAGGGATTCGAAGAAAATAGCTGGAAGGGTTTGACTGTTAGAGTCTTGAAAAATATCATAAGTCACCTTAGTGACCTCCCAGTGACCTTCTTTGAGATGCCACAAATCCCACTCTGCAATTAAAGTCACGTGATGTCACTTTCAGCTCTAATTTTTTTTCTCTCTCAGATACTTGTTTCAAAACCACTCAGTCTCATCCAGGAAATGGATATAATTAAACAGGGATGAAATTAAAACAAAAACAGTAACAATTATATTAACACTTATCAAATTCTCTGAATTTAAAACCCGAATCTTTCTCATTCCCAGTTTAGTTGATTTGTACAACAGCTAGCTCTTAAGGGAATGAGGTATATAGTTTAATCCTAAGAGTATTGAATCATTTGATCCGTCTCATATTGCTTATACAGGCGTTGTGGGCATGCGTGCCGGTAAATTCACGTCGTGAGAAGAACGTGTGTATTGTTACTTCTCATTTCTTCTAAATTCAACTGACTGTGATTTTTGTTAGACAAAATATCGTTTACAATATCACGCATTTTATCAATATAGTCAACATAACTCTTTTAATTTCAATTCAGAATTGCAAGTATTGGAGTAGTTTTCTATTGATAAATCTATCGTTAAATTTATCTCTTTGAATAGGAAGAGAGAGAATGTGACAGATTGATCATTTGTGCAACCCGTGCAGTGAACTCACGAGTTGACCATTTTCCTTTCTAATTTATCTTCCGTAAATATAAACAATGCTACTGCTGTCATTATGTGTATTGTCAGTGGTAGATGAATATTTCAGCCAACAACTTTATCACTATGTTTATGCAACACTTCCAGTAATATGTAACAGCTTAGGTATGTAACGCCATGCATTATTTAACATATTCACAAGTATGTAGTATATATCTTCCCACAGTATCCGAGTATATACACCAATAGAACAAACATACAAACAACTATAGTGAACACAGTTTAGCATGATAAGTAATGTAAATAATGATCTCTTGTTTTGGGTAAATCTATCGTTTTAAAACAAAGAATGAAAGGTTGAATATGATTAAAGGAGCTGGATGCGGCAACCATGCCAGTTAACCAATGATTAGATTTCTTTCCAGTTCTAATGTACATATAGCTTCTGTAACACTCATGAACAGTAAGCGTAATAAAAAATCCTTCAGTTTGTAAACCCACCTTAAGCGTATATCAGGACAATGTCAACCTTGGTTGGATATATGGACACAGGCGAAGCCGTGACGTCATAGCCATGTTCGTTACCGTTTGGAATTTTTTTTGGGAATTGTGATTAGTCACAAATGTCATTTTCTCTCAACCTGTTAATGAGATATGTGTTTATGTGGTGAAGTGTTATTTTTTAGTTTTCATGTTCTCTGGGCTATTCTTTTAAATATATTTAATGACACATCGATCTAAATAATTACCAATAATTAATTTCATGGGACATTTCCCATACAGATATATAGATATATATATATATATATATATATATATATATATATATATATATATATATATATATATGTTAGGTCTTACAATTAGGATAACATTGGCTCATATACCCTATTTCGATTAAGTCATGCATGAAACCTCACTGGTTTCAATTACAAAGCTCTGCATTTTTAACGATATTCACGATCACAACTTTTCCTTTTATATTCACGGTTGGTCAAATTTAGAATAAGTGACAACATGTTTTTCACACATAAGCCCCGCCAGCAATATGAGAGGAAATAAATTATTTCATATTCTATTTTACACTTTTCCTCATCTGTCGTGAGAGTTGTTGCACAAACAGAGTTACTGTGGGGGCTAAATATTTAAAAATTAACATCATGTAGAATATGAAAAACAGCTACTATAACTGCAGGTAAAACTTCGTGTGCCCTTTAAGCTTCGAAGATTAAGCAATAAACGTTGATGGTAATTTTTCATGTTCTAGTCGCACGAAGTAACGTCGTTTCCCTAAGAGTTTGTATCGCAAAAGACGTAGGTTGATCTGGGTTAATAAAATTAAGGAAAAAGTAATCATCTTGTCTGAATCAAGATGTTTCCAATAAATGTCTTACAACATTTGCACCGGGGGAGGAAATGAGGAGGGGGTATGGAGGAGAACCAACGATTTAAAGAGTGTCGCCGAATATTTGTATCCTATAACTTGTGAAGAGCTTTGCGCTACACATGGTGGTGGCCCAAATTGAGGACGGGGGGAGGGAGGAGACAGTCGTCTACACCATGACGGGTGACGGACCTCATCTTGGCTAGGCCGGCCTGTCCAACAAATGGATTTGGACTTTCTCCTCTGATTTCTGCTGTTTATGTAAGTTTATGAAAACTTTGATAGATTTATTAATATTGAGCAATCATCTTCAATTAACGATAGGAATTTGAACATGATGTACTCATTCTTTTCTACTTTGTTTCATGACTGTTTCATGTAAAAAGTCATTCTATACTCGGGGAGATATTGCAATTCATCCCAATCTTATATCAGTGCACTGCTGCTAGCAAAGCAACCAATCAAGCATGAGAATATATATATATATATATATATATATACACTACGGCATAACAAAGGACACACATAGACAAATGGAACCTTGACCTACACGTATTTTAGTGGTAATATGGAATTGAGCAATAGTCTCAGAGACAATATTAAGTAGAGGATTAAACAGCTAAAAATATTTCATAGTAATCCAGTAATTTTAACTCAGCTCCAATTACTTCCACGAGAAGAGTATTCGTCATATGTATACATATGCGGCAGACTGTACGGTGTAGAACATTGCTACAGCTGGATATGTGCACGATGAAACAAAATGTCAGAGCCGAGTTCTTAATTACCGAAATCGTAATGAGTTGGAAAGTCAAGAACAGTGATAAAACTTCCAGCCTCCACCGGGATTCGCATCCGTGCCTCCCGCTTTATATGCGGACAACCTAACCACTATAGGCTATGGATGCTGATTGTATGTCCAGAGGTTCTAAACCGGTAAGGAAGATCGTAATTCCACTGTACGCGTTTGTCACCTGTATCAACCAATACTAGTACTGTTTTGGTGTCATATTTGCCATACTCTAAAGATCAAACATGATGCTAACAAACTCGAAATCATATATATATATATATATTGTAGATAAAGATATAGTTATAGATATACATATAGATATAGATGTACATATAGATATAGATATACATATACGTATACACATACATATAGATATACATATACAATACATATAGATAGATATATCGATAGAATAATAATAGCAAACACTTTTAAGGTCCTAATTATAAGCAAAAGTTGTCAAAAGAGCCGTAAAAATAACATCAAAAACAAAACAAACCCAAACAAAACCAGCAAAGGTACCTCGTGAAGAGGTATGTTTTCAGCTTAGCCATGAACAGTGATTTATCGGGTATATGCATTTTAGATAATTGGAAAGGGAATTGCATGACTTTGGACCAGAGATACAAAAAGTAAGACCAACAGTTTGAGGATCAAGTTAAGTTACAAGATTAGATTGACGGGTATGGCGTTTTGAATTACTTATATAATTTCACAGAGATATTTTGGTGAGAAAATAATTTTTCATTGTATTCTTGCTTAAATTTGGTAACCAGTGCAACGATCTAAGAAAGAGGGTAACGTAGGTGCATTGTGATTGCTCAAACAACAGTTTAGCAGCACAATTTTGAACTTTTTGCAGACGATTTGTGTAGGTATTTTGGAAGACCAATTAAAATGGTGTTACAGAAGTCGAGACGAGATGTCCCCAAAGCATAAAATAAACGTTCACTTAGTTCACGAGACAGACAGTGCCTTATATATATCTTATATTTCTGAGGTATACACAACATGATTGAACGATATTTGAGATATGTTTCTTAATGGTTAAATTTGTATCAAAGAAGGATGCCCAAATTTCGTGCATGAGTGCTTGGATTAACAATCGTCCCGCAAAGGTTTTAATCTTATGTTGGGCACCTGTGTTTGTCGTGGTTTTGATACTAACAACAAGAATTCAGTTTTGTCAGCGTTAAGTTTGAGTTTGTTTAGTACCATCCAATTCTGTATTTCAATAAATGTGTCTTGAATTAAGCCGATCTTAGTTTGGATGTCAGTTGGGTCATCTTAATTAACATCAGTCCAAATTTGCATATCATCAGCATATATACATATGGAAAGAAAGATTTGATTAACTAAGTAGAACATCACTCAGTGAGTAATAATGGGCCTATGACACTTCCCTAAGGCACACCAATTCTAAGAAGATGATCAGAAGATTGATGGGATTGAGTTTGAACTCTATTGTGCCCATCAACGAGATAAGACTTTACTAAACCTAAGGCCGTATTAAAAAAAAACACATTGAAATTTTTTAAACGTGTTAATAGTATGCTATGATCTATCGTACCAAAATCCGCACTCAGGTCTAATATAGTAATAGATATCACAGCTTTACGCGTGTCAAGTGACATTACTGCAGCTTATTGGAAATATCCACCATGGCAGTTTTCACACTGTTTCCAGACATTTAGGCGGATTGATACGAGGAATATTAAGCATTTGTCTCAAATAAATGATCATGTATACGACTTGAAATGACTTTCTCAAATAGTTTAGAAACAAAACTAAGATTTGAAACTGGCCTGTAATTGCTTAATGCATTTTAGGTCAAGATTATTCTTTTTAAGCAATGGTCTGATAACTGCCTGTTTCATACTACATGGGAAAATGCAATTTTTTAAATATATGATCATATAACGGCAGTAGCGTGGGCAAACACCTTTCAAGAAGAACTGATTGTAGAGGATCTAATTTGAGTTTACAAACTTTTAGAACTGATTCAACTTCTTCTACGAATGTAGGTGCAAATGAACTGAAACACAGTCATGTTATAGTTCTCGTGTGGCATACAGAGGTTGTAGCAGATGGCTGGTCAAATAAATCCAGATTTTTTCTTTCTAATATCGATGATTTTTGTTAACAAATAATCCGAAAATATGATTAGGAAGTAAGGAACTTTCAAATTTTGTTGGCATGTTATTTTCAAAAGTTTTGAATAATTCAGCTGCTGACTGTAAAGATGATTCAAATTTGTTCGTGTATAGGAGATGCGTTTGGTTTCCTTTTTATGAGGTGCTGGACATGATGGATTGTATTATAATATAATATGCTTCTTTGTCTGTAACCGATTTTGACCGAGTACGATATGTGCCACTCCGCTCTCCTATACGTGTATGTCTAGCGGCAGCGATACCCCCCCCAACCCCCACCCCCACCCATTAAACCACTGCCCTTTCTAACAGACGAACTGTTTCTTATTTTTAAGATGAGCATGATTATTAAGGACATGTAGCAAATGCACTGTCAGTTTTAGAGGAATCAAAGGTCTCATCATTCACAGCAGGGAATTTATATCATTCAAATCTTTGTAGAATCGATCGAGGTCGACATCTTTAATTTTCCTAAACGGGACAACTTTCATGCAGACACATCAGATTGAGATGTATGCACATTACATAGTGATGAAGTGATAAGGCAGTGGTCTGAGACAGGCATATATAGGTGTTAAAACAACATTTTGTAAATGGGCATTTCTGTCGCCCCGAACTGAAAACAATTGGGTCCAATATATTCCATGCCTGATGGATGGTGGGTTCAGTGACATGTTGAGCCAAGCCAAAAGAATCCAATATTTCAAAAAATGATCTCGTATTTCTGTCCAAATGCTTATTCAAATGAAAGAATATTTTCAATGCATGTACAACACAGAGACAATCAAGTATCGAGTTCTTCCAGAAACCTTTGGACTGATCCATTATAGGCCGATAGATACAAATGACATGAATGTTTCCGGGTTTGGTTAGTAAAGTACATTGAAATATCCCAAAGGTTACAGTAAAGTATTTTCAAATATTCCAAACGTTAAAGCTTCAAATGGTGTATCATGGGATCTGATAACAGGCAAATAAGATTTGTATATGACCGCAACTGACACTACCATACGTATCAGCGAGTCGAGGGCAATTAAATATATTATTATCAAGCGGAACAATATCAGAAATTGTGCTTCCAATATGTCCCATCGGCCTTCAACCAAGTCTCGATAAAATATGCCAAATCAAGAGTAGCAACCGAAAATGACATCATTTATTATAATTGCTTTATTGTGAACCGATCGAACATTTCATAAACCAAACTTTATGTTGATAACTGATTGAGTCTGTTGAGAACATACTTTTTTTTTTGGAGTTCTCAACTCGTTTATTGTCAGTTTGTTCATTTATACAACAATATCTACATTTCTCCTAATGTGCCACCATGAGCATAATATTTCTTATATTTTTTGTTTGCCTCTGCATGTAGCATAATAATACAAACATATGTGACAAACATATATATATATATATATATATGTATATATATGTATATATATATATATATATATGTATATATATATATATGTATATACATATATATATATATATATGTATATATATATTTTTTTTTTTTTTTTTTTTTCCTTACATGTCACCTATAATTTCTGATATACACCGCTATTTCCGCTGTAACTTCGTTATCCACCGATACTCGATTCCCAGGGTCTTACTTCCCAGTCATGAATCCGTCATTTTTAAATGTTTATATGTTATATGCCTCTTCCAGATTGCCTTTCACGTGGCTGAATTTTCACTCAGTGACATTCTAATAACGATATAAAGTTTTTTTTTATCTTTTTAATAAATCTGAGATAAAACGTTGACAACTGATGGTTACCTTGGAATGTTTGATAAGTTCAGTTCAGCTGTGGTAGTACCGTAGTAGTAGTAATCTTTCGGCAAAATTGTAATGAAAGAAAAACAGAGATAAAAATGGTACTGCCTAACCGCAAAACCTAAATAGAAAAAAACTGGGGAAAGTCAATAGCCAACCAGGTTTTTTTTTACTCATAACAGGGCATTAAATACGCCAAGCATGAAAATGAATAAACGGGCTCTGATTAGTTCCACGAGATTATACTATGGTAGAGCGATCCAACGTAGGATGACAAATTATACGTATAGTTATTGGATGTCATGTTATGATGTAGAAATTTCATGCGTTGATATATTTTTCAATACTCTTCTATGCCTTAAAATCCCTTAAAAATGTGATTTTCAAGTTTATTAAGCTGGCAGGCGTAGTTATGCTTACCATATGAATGAATGCAGGAAAGACGAAAATCCCACAACAGTTTACTCCAGGCTTATTAGAGAAGAAGGCAGTGTGAAATAGGAAAAGGGAAGTTGGAAAAAAAATGGATTTGACATTTGTGTGTGATTGATAACGATTATGACAAAAACTTCGGGAAAACGAATGCTTTTTAATGGAATAGATTCACAAACCCTATACTCACTGCCGAATGACGCATGATATGAAGAATGTAAGAGGGTGTCTTAGAACCATCGGTTACAAGCCCAACCCCCATTTATGGGGGGGGGTGGGAGTCAAATTCACAGTTAAAGATAAATTAGTGGTGTCAATAATAGGTCATTAATGTTTCTTTTTGTACTTATTGATGTGGTTTGTTTTTCTAATTATCTGTAAAATCTAGTCTGACTTTCTATAATTCCGTGATGTATTTATGCAACATTGGAAAATTCTATATTCAATCGATCAGAGATTAGTTCAGTACTTAGTCAAAGCATATCTTATCCCATATGTAATAACCACAACTCTAATATCAAATAAGTTCATTCTGTAGCTTATATGTATAGGGCATTGAGTCATGTAAATAATTGCATAGCGGCTATTCCTGGCTGGTAAGCTGGTATTATTCATACTTGGCATCTGGCATATTGAAAACAACAAAGAAAGGGAAGACTTAACGGAATTATATTTATTAATTATATATATATCATTGCCATCATTATTTTCTTGTTTACATGCAGTCATGAATAACTAATATAATAATTAGTCTATGTATCACTTTCATTAGTCATCGTCACCCACCTGTAATCTCTTTTCCTTTTATTTATCCCACACCCTTCTCTTGCTACGTTTATTTATTTAAATATTTAACCTATATTTTAGTTGTTTTTGTGACCCATTTGCAGCTAATAATAGTATGTAATTTAAAATTCTTTATATGATTTTACAAATGTTGGAGAGAGGGTGGTTACTATAATTAACTGTTTTAACTGTTTTACTCTATATACTCAGCCAAGTCTGAACCAGAAGGTGGTTACTATAATTAACTGTTTTTATATATATTCAGCCAAGTCTTTTAAGAACCATCGGGGTGTTTTCTTCACTTGTTTAATTTGAACTGTTTGCTGTGAATTCACAAACATGTATTGAAACTTGGAACGCCTTCCCCTTCCCCTTCCCCTTCCTCCTTCCCCTTCCCCCTTCGACCATGCCCCACTCCCCCCCCCCCCTACCCTACCTATCTATTCTATATAAAGTAAAGTTGATATCAATCGTTTTCTTAATATTAGTCTTGGGACTTGACGCTCTTCAAAATTATGTTGTTACATAATAACAACTTAAATAATAGACAGAAGGTATTTGATATTCATCTTATAATTCAAAGTAGTTCATTACACTATTTATAATTGTGTTGTTACATATATATCAATTTATCGAATATAGCAAGGTTTCAAACCATCCAAGGCTCTTGGGGTAAGTAAAATCTATAGTTTGTTTGTCAAATTAAACAAACAAATAACCCTTTGCTATCATAATATATCAGATATGAATCGATAAAGTAACTTCAAAATTCCTTGAACATTATTAAAATGCTAAATAATTGATCATTTCTATAAACTGTGTAAAAATTTGAATAGGTCTCGTTGACCTTAGTAAAAAGAAAATGTGTATGAACCTTATCACTTGTAAGGACAATTACAATCACTTGTGTGTCGTATGGAATGTGGGCTTCTAGATCCGTCCATAAAGTCATTTCCCTGGTAATGTGAAGGGGAAGAGGGTTGGGAGGGTTGGGTCTTAACGGTCGGTGCGCTGTGCGGAGTAAAGATGCTAACGTTTCAGTCGATTTGAATAGAATAAGACGGTGGTGCAAGTATCCAAGGAACGGTTATCGTCGATAAAGTTACTTTCCCCTGGTAATGTGAAGGGGGAGGCGCTGGGCAGGGGCGGGGGGGGTAGGGGTTGCGATCGGAATGGTCGGTGCGCCGTGCGGAGTAAATATGCTATCGTTTCAGTCGATTTGAATGGAATAGTACGGTGGTGCAAGTTACAAAATGAACATGATAATACATTATTCTTTTTTCTTGCGGGGGCCCGGGCTGTATACTCTAGCCCTCTCCCTCTGCCTCTGGTGATCCCTAGTCAGATACCTCATGCCTTCTATCCTATTTCGTCACTCTGGCGTTCATGAGCGGAAATGACTCTTGAAGCAGCATATAGTGAGTAAACAGAACATAAGGCAACTATTTCTCTGTTCATTCCTAGTGCCGTGTCCTAGTGTATAGTCTGGGAGAATAACAATACTTGAAAGGTCCCTCTTGTTATTTGTTTAACAGACACTAATTGTAGTACGTCTTACTGTTGGATTAAATACAACCCATCTCCTGATCCTCGTCACTAATTTGTAGAAATGGTCCTATCATCATTCACAACATAAAGATATTTCAACTTCAAAGTAAAACAAGTTAACGAATGATATCATAAAGTACACAGCACATGGTGTTTATACAGCCATCCTCCTCCCTCCTCTCTCCTCTTTGAACTAGGATAGATTGTAAGTTCGAAATGGGGACTCAATTCAGATGACACTGTTTTAAGATGACGTACTTCCTAAGTATTTAAGTGCCTACTGGTCCTTCCTAGTGGAGGTGGGGGTGGTGGTGGAGGTGACGTAATCATGGGAAGAGACATAGGTGCTTTGTAGTTAATATATTTTTTGCTATCTTATTTGACCCCAGCTTTGTGTTCAAATGTTCATGTTTCAACTTCTTGTAGCAGTGTCGTCCGTTGATTAAAAAAAACTACAGCCTTTCGAATCAATATCCCTGTCCCGAAGGAGCTGCCCATAGAGCTCGAACAGGATATATAACTGGCTAACAACACCACACAAGTTGTATACCAGTACTTATAACAGAACTTAACGCAGGGAGAATTTCCGTATCAAACTTGTTATTTACAACAAAGTAGATAGCATTTCGTGTGTATTATCAGTCGACTCTATACCATGACAACTAAACCAATACTTTACACCGTTCGCATATGGAACAATGTTATTTGATACGGTTACGAGACTCAACACAATTTTAATCGGTTTTAAATCGATAAATGAGATTTGGTCCATTTAGTAATAAATAATAGACATTGCTTCTGTAACTTAATATATGGGTACAAAAATAGTGCCCGCTATAATACATATTATACTATACTACTACTATACTACAACTATACTACTACTACTACTACTACTACTACTACTACTACTACTACTACTACTACTACTACTACTACTACTACTACTACTACTACTACTACTACTACTACTACTACTACTATACTACTATACTACTACTACTACTACTACTACTACTATACTACTATTACTACTACTACGACTACTACTACTATTACTTCTACTACAACTACTACTATACTACTACTATACTATATACTACTACTACTATACTACTTCTACTACTATACTACTACTACTACTATACTACTACTACTACTACTACTACTACTTCTACTACTACTACTACTACTACTACTACTACTACTACTTCTACTACTACTACTACTACTATTACTACTACTACTATACTACTACTACTACTACTACTGTACTACTACTACTACTACAACTACTACTATACTACTACTACTACTATACTACTACTACTACTATACTACTACTACTACTATACTACTACTACTATACTACTACTACTACTACAATACTACTACTACTATACTACTACTACTATACTACTACTACTATACTACTACTACTACTACTATTACTATTACTACTACTACTACGATTACTAATACTACTACTACTACTATACTACTAGTATACTACTGCTATTACTACTACTACTACTACTACTACTATACTACTCCTACTATACTACTAGTATACTACTGCTATTACTACTACTACTACTATACTACTACTACTACTTATACTACTAATACTACTACGACTACTAATACTACTATACTACTCCTACTATACTACTAGTATACTACTGCTATTACGACTACTCCTTCTTCTACTACTATTACAACGTCGTGTTTCAACTGTTTCAACAAGTTAATATAGATCTTCCCTTAAACAATTTTTAATGCTTTTTTGTTCAATATATGTCTATAATGTCTTTGCATGTTAATAACTTGACAATAGTCAAGTGTTCTTTGGAAAATTAACGAAACTCTTTACATTGCTTAAAGTAAATTTCTTCTTTCCTTCATGCGTTATTATCATTATTATTATTATTATGAAAATAAACAAAATTGGACAACATCGGGCCAACAAAACTACGGTAAATAGTCTTCATATGACTAACTTTTAAGTTTGAAGGAGTTGGTGGTGTGGGATTGACAATTTGATCTACTGCAAGATTTATTCATAAGAGTAACTATAGTTATAGGTGAGATAAACTGTATTCACTGACGGCCAACTTGCGCATGGAGGTGGGCTTCAACTTCATCTACTCCCGTACTGCAAATATTGCATACATGTATGCCAATATTCCAAACAAAACTTTGAAAAAGTGCTAATTAATATGCAAATTTTATGATGGTGCCGAACACCCTTTCCTCCCCTTATCGTGCGTAACAACCCCTCCTTACTCCCCCTCCCCCACCGCCAAAGCAACGCAAACAAGCAAAAACATGTCGTCAAGGGAACCACTTTGACACCTTCATGTGCTGAAATGATAAGGAGTACATTGATAATAATCACGTAGGAGATAAGGGCCTCCACGTTATGTATAAATGAATATCATAGTTAAGAATACCTTGACAATTTTAATTCCATCTTGTCTATATAATCTGCCTTCCTGTAAATATTATTGCAGGACATTTCCGATTTACCAACATTTTCGAGCATCCAATCAAAACAAACCAAATGTCTTTATTCTGTATTGAGCCTCCGCTTTTGACAGATTTGATTTTATATTCGAGACTGTCTCGGATCAATTGTGGTTGAAATAATAAACTTTGAGGCACCTTGAATTCTTGTAACGTTAGATACTTAAGGCATGTCTACTTCCTTATTAATTTTTCTAACTTTCCAACATAGAGAGTTGAAAGCTTGTAGAAGGAGATACCTGTCCCCCCCCCCTTGCCTCCACCGTAGTTTAGTACGGTCCCTACGATATTTAAACGAATGTCGGGCAATACGAGGTACTGTGGCTTCTGACCAGCGCCCAGCAAAGAAGTGGATATATATATATAGGTCAAATAAGGGCTGTACGGTAGCTCAGTCGGCAGTGCGCTGGGCTTGTAATCCATAGGTCACCGGTTCGAACCCGGTACTAGCCATAAATTCCTTTTCTCCTTACCAGTGTCTAATTTGATCCAGTCATTTTGCCATTATACATTTACTTATATAAGAATATAATTTGATAATGAACTCCCTTTGAGGGACGCGGTAGATGTCGAATAAATGCAGTTTTAGATAGACGTGCAAATAGTGTCCCTGAATTTCACCTGCTCTTGGGAGAAGTACAGTCATACCGTAATCGAATCATTGGAATTATCCAAGCACGCACTTTTCTATTTCTTTGTGTGTGTACATTACAGAAGATATTACAAAACATGGCCTCTAAACTGAAATTTGAAAATCTACCCTCAATTTACATCAAATACTTTAATTTCGGTCCAAAAAATAAAGAAATACAAAATGAAGCATGCATGAGTGATTTTAATATATATATATATATATATATATATTACGTTTTCAATAATATATATATATATATATATATATACATATATATATATATATATATATATATATATATATATATACCTGCTATAGTGCATAACGTTATATTCTATTAACTATGTAACGTAATTGCATCCTATTGAAAAATAAATTCCTTCCTAAAACTACGTTCATTTTGACAACTCGCCATTTCTTCATATTATATGACTTAATGCTATATGTTTTGACGCTACATTGTATTTCCACCTTGCGCTATGTTAGTGCACAATCATTTCATTTAGTCCTTTGTTATAGATGGTACATGACAATTGCATTACCAATCGCACAACACTAACAAGAACATTAGTCACATATGTATGACAGAGCAATGTATAACATAACTATATGCTGTTTATTAATTGAAACATTTAAAACCAGTAAAATTCGTTTTTGATAAAAAAAAAAAGAACATGTAAGCAGCTTCCCGTGTCTGAAAACAGAAAACAGCCATTTTTCAAGGTTCTTGTTTTTGTTGTTGCTGCTGTTTACATTGTTTGTATCATTCTTGTCATAAAAAAGCATTTTTTGAAACCCGTATTGCCAAATTACTCTAACATCTGAATAAGGGCTTTAAGTTAAGCACAAATAGAATGGTAATCTTTAAACCCCCCGCCCCCACCACCACCCGGGAAAGAACCCTACTAATATAAATGCCTGGAGCACCTGTATAGATACAGCATGGTGCTACATGGGTATAGTAACAACCGGTTAATGTCCATAGTATACAGTTTGCACAGACTATAGCTAGTAGTAGTTCAATGCAATACAGAGTAATGCTGTGTAACTTTTACAAAGATAAATATGTAGCAGAAAGAGTATTTTGTTAAGAAGAAGAAGACGTAATACATGCATATTCATACCGTAGATTGTAGCAATTAGCTGATACAAGTAACATCACAATGTTCACAAAAGAAAGGAAGTAATTTTTCTATTTTGTTTATTATTTATTATTAATGTAGACTTCAGATTCCCAGATTCCCCAAATAACAATTGTTGGGGTACACCTTCCCTTTACTTTTATGAAGATGATTATCAACTCTTGGGTTAACGTTTAGTGCAAAGCTTATAAAATATGATGATTTTTTACTGTTTCTCCCTCTTTTTTAAAAATCTTCCTCTCGCCCTGTCTTTCTCCTTGATATTTCTAAAGGTTGAAGGTGATTTTTTTTTCTTATAAACTTATTTCCATTTCTTCCCACACATTTTCAGCTATAAGAGGATTTAATTCGAAACACGATATTATTATACTTTGCCTTATTTTCTTTACATTTATATATTTCTTTTTCTATAACTTTGTGCATTCGTGAAATAAGCGTAACGCGACAGCCACACTCTAATTAGTTCAACTGATTTCGATATAACCTTGGTAATTTTCATACACACTATAAAATAAAGAGAGCCACCCCAGATTCTGAATCCGTACAAATTTCATGTACTACTTCCCTCCATCTAAATCCATCTCAACGAAAAGCAGAAAACGGAAAGAAAAAACGAGTCTTTTTTATTTGGTGGTCAATCGAAAATCTAAAACTTGTATAGTCGAGAATATTATTACGCTCGAGGGAATCCACTCGTTAATCGGTAATTTTATAAATCTGTGCTATCGACTGCCACACAGTATACCACCTTTTGCCAAGAGGATAAAATTTCGTCCTTTGATGATCATAATTCCGAATCTCAATCCCAAAGAGAAGAAATTTAAAACCTTGTTTTCCATTACAGTAAAGTAATGTAGCACGAAAACAATGCAGACAAATTCTGACGTAAATATAAAAAAAAAACTCTTTACAACGCGATATTATCCAGACAAACACAAATAGGTACAAAATAAAAAAATAAATAAAAAATGATGATGATGATGATGATAAAAAACAAAGAAGGGCAATGACTACTGTACTGTTAAAATTAGAGAGAATGGTACATATTTTAAGTGAGTGACGTCAGCACGTCTATGAAACATGTGTATTATGTAATAAAAGGAAGAAAAGAACAAAGAAAAGAACAAAGAAAAGAACAAAGAAAAGAACAAAGAAAAGAACTGAGAAAAGAACAAAGAAAAGAACAAAGAAACAGAAACAGAAAAGTTCCTGATATTATTTATGATATTGTCGATGTTGCGCACAG
The DNA here is from genome assembly GCF_037975245.1 of Apostichopus japonicus. Lineage (NCBI taxonomy): Eukaryota > Metazoa > Echinodermata > Holothuroidea > Aspidochirotida > Stichopodidae > Apostichopus > Apostichopus japonicus. Next base: position 6,729,368 of record NC_092573.1, read on the forward strand.
AACTCAAAAGATCCGACATCTTATATGTGTACACTTCATTCCAATCAAACAAATAGACTTCTCTCTTTTCATGTAGAATTAATTAAACCAAAATTTCACTAATTTCCCGTAGACAGTTGATGATACATGACTTTATGATCTAGTTTTCTCATTTAGCTTTAATCAGTGTCAGTGAAGTGTTTACTTTAATCGCGCCGAGGCATAATCAATGTCATTCTATTATTCATACAAATACCTTTGCAAGAGACGCTGGAACAAACCCGGGTCCTGCCTTTTTGCAAACAAAATGGCGGCCGATATTCCACCCACTCTCTCCCCTCCCCTTCCCCTTCCCCTCCCCTCCCCCAACGTCACCTATACTATAGGGATTAATCGTCACACAGTGATAAGCTTGAGGACAAAACCTGTGTAAGATTCGTAAGCTCACGGATAATTTTCAGGAAAACGACAGAAAGTGGAGCTTCCGGCGTTTATTATTATTATTATTATCTCTGAGTGTCTCGCCAAAGATTACCAGGTGATGATAAATGCCTGGCGTATGGGCAAAATATCTCACCTACATGATCGAAGAAGTGAGAATAAAACAATCCATGCCTTACATCATTAACAGAAATCATGCTAACGTGAATCTTCCAAACATCGATGAAACACAAAGTCGCTTTTGAGATTTTCATTAGAGCATCCTGTCAGGATCACTTGATGATTTAACAGAATTGAGGGTTTAAATTATTTCCATGTTCTTAAATGATTTATTATGTACGGCTAATTCCCAAAACTATAGGTTTAATATTCCGACTCCTTAATAATAAATATTAATAATAATAAATAAACTTATATAAAGCGCTAAAATCTACGAAGTATTCAATAGCGCTGTACAACCCTAATAGAACGCCTTCCTTTGTTGACGATCTTACCAATCGTCTCGAATCTGTTATGCAGAGAAGTTATATATATTTTTTTCCGTGAACTGATGGAGGTGTCAATGAAATATCAATTAAACAGATGTATTGATATCTACATATATGTATAACACAGATGAACTCACATTGATCATACGATATATACATATTAATCGACAATACTTCGTTCAAACCACTTGTTGCCTTTCCGATGACATGGATGGCTAAACTGTTTTGATGTAATAACAAAGATATGACTTTTATCGCAATACTTACGGTTTCGTTCAAGGTAAATATGATCATTGTATGTTAGACATGATAAATGGACCCGTCTGAACAGAGAGATTTTGTTTGTCTTGCTAAGGTTCACATTAGATAATGAAGTCGTAGATATTTCACGTGTACGTTAATGCGTAATTATTATATTAGTCCATATACTTCCTATATATTAGAGTATTGTCTTCCCTGAGAAATGATTAGCTGCGTCAGTAATTAGACACCTACTCATATGTCGGATGGTTTAGATATACCAACTCTACGACTCTGAAAATATTGTCCAGGGCACATTTGTTTTATGATTGCCTTTTCTGTGCACATGGTACGCTTGACTGGCGCCTATAATAGAACTGTATGCAACCAAAACACAAACTCCTACTCTGGCCCCTGTTGAAGCAATTGAAAATGTCACTCAATCAAAATAAGGTTTGGGAAAACAGGGTTCTCCTTTTATTTGATACCTTGCAGAGGGAAATGCTACAAAAGAAAATTAAATTCGTTTTCCACAAGAGGGATTTTGTTCATCAGAATTCGTCAAATCATGAACATACTGTTTTATTTAGTTTACAGACCCCGCAGCAAATATTAGCCTTATACTTCTGGCAGACGTTCAGATTAATATGTTTAGGGATCAGCTGTGAAACTAGCAGGGATTAGCATAAATACCTGCGGTAAAAGCTCAATGTCTTCGCAATACTGAATATACCGTAATGTTTGTATTTGTTAATTGCTGTTCATGACTGTACTATATCTTGAAGTACCGTGAAGGAAAGGTCAAGTGAGTAATACGAATATCAATTGAAGCAGCATTCCAAACAGATCACGAGAAGTCATCAAACCACAGGAAGTTACTAAGTGACCCCGGGTCACCTTAATCTGCCGAGTCTGTGTTTAAAATTATAAGTTTTTGTGATCTTGAGTTCAAAGTGTTCATGAGTGTGAGCTAAAGTGTTCACACTCGGAAGTTGATCAGCGTATACCGAATCTGATCCTGTGCTCGTTCTCCAGTGTGAACAAGGTCAAACACACATCTGTTGTTAATGAGCAAACATGAAAGATCACCGTAAGTGATGTTTCTATAAGACCTAAACATGTAGTTTGATGATGACTGTAGCAAGTAATACCACGTTGATGGTTGATGACGGAGAAAAGCATTATTATTCTTATAGCAAAATAGGAAAAGTCGTCTTTAATTGCTATAATTTTTGGCCGACTGATGCAATGTATACCCACACCTTCCTGGCATATCACTTAGACCTACACACAAACCACGCATTCTTTCTCAGTTTAAAGTTTGTCGTCCTTGTCAGTTCATTTGTAAATGTCGTCGAGTTAAATTGAGCATTTCAAACACTTTTTATTGGGGTTTCCAACAGTCAAAGCCAGGCCCCATAGATTTCAAAACTGCTTGAAAGTGCACTTAAAGATCGGTAATTTTAGTATGTGTAATGGGGCACATCGATTCCCCTATACGCTTGTCGCGTTAACAGATAACACATCACAGTGTGCAATGCGTGCCATGGTAAGTCATGGAATAAATCTAACAGAAAGGAAAGGTTTGAGTGGAAATAAGAGGTTTTGATATTTCATCACGTCACGATTTGTAACATAAGTCGTTCCTTGCAGTATCAAAAGAGCGGTGGATACGGGTATAGCCTTAAAGTGACATATGAACCATAGATTTTGTCATTTTTTGGTGAAATTCAGCTTCGACAAGCATATATACTACCTTACCATAATGAATGAATTTCACAGAAACTTTAAACTGTTAAAGTTGTATTTATATAAGTACGTGAATAATGGAAAAATGTCAGGCAAATTATACACAATGGAAAAAGCACATTAATTTAGGGATCGAACGAGATTTGACCCAGTGACCTATGGATTACGAGCCCTGGGCTTTCCATTTCCAAAAGTTAAAGTTGTAACAAAACTACACAATAATTCCTACAAATAGTCGACACTAACATTAACTATAAACAAAATTTAGAGTCGGAAAAAAGAGACTTCACCTGCAAATTGGTTCGGACATGTTGTTGGCTTATGTGCATCCTACGAAAAAGGGGATGAATGGGTGGGGGGGGTGGGGTATCCTCCCCTGTTGGAATGTAAATAGGTTTATTCCACCTGCTACAAAACGGTGTTACGTAAAACTCAAGAACAGCTGCAGAAAGATCTAACCTAACAGTTTAAGTACAATCTCAGTACATACCATGATCTTATTTCCGCCCTCGTCCCCCCCCCCCACCCCCTCCCTAAGCTTTTGACGCATTTTCATGACCTTAAACATGCAAGCGCCTTTTTATTTTGGTACTATTCCTGAGGGAGAATTGCAATCGCGTGGATTGATATCGACTTTATATGAAGTATGCCATCTACAGAATATACCTTACATAACACGAACGGCTTCTAGCATATCTAAAGCATGTAATTGAAGCACATATTGGCTGCATGATCTCACAATAACGATCAACATTCATTATTTCGCATACAGGATGACACTTCTCAAACATCAGACCAGCTAGAATTCATGTTCCTAGTAAAAGAAACTTGAAGTCGTGTTTTGGCATTTAATCAAACATCCGTAGATGCATATGTAACATAACTAGATGTGCTACGTGTCTGCGAGTAGCACGAGGCAAAATTAATGTTCATCTTTTCTGCTGGCGATAGTATATTTTCGACAAGATATTACTTTCGAAGGAAATATATAACCTAACAACCATACATCTAAGCAAGGTTGATACGTTTTGCCGGTGTTCTGGTTGACTAGAACACAGTATTTTAAATTCGGTTCTTTAACTCGAACAAAAGGAAAAAAGCAACAAAGATATTTTAAAACTTCATGTTTATAACATGAGATTCTATATGTTACACAAGGTACTCTGATATGATTCCTTCAAGATTAATATTACTTCTTAATTCTTGGCAAACAGGATCACAACTATAATTTGCTTTCCTCACATGTAACGAAACATTTCACGTGACCCACCAAAACTGACTAGAATCAAACAACCAACCAACCCACAGAACATGTACCGTACCCTCTCCTCAACACTCATCTTTACACCTTAGCCTCACCCTTTAACCTGTACTCTTCACCATTTACCCTTTACCCTGTATTCTTCACACTTTACCCTGTACTCTTCAACCTTTACCCTGTACCCTTGACCCTTAATCTTTGCCTTCTCCAATTAGTCAGTCCTTCATTGATCCTTTACCATATCCCTTTACCCTTTACCCTATATCCCTTTACCCTATATCCCTTTACCCTATATCCCTTTACCCTATATCCCTTTACCCTATATCCCTTTACCCTATATCCCTTTACCCTATATCCCTTTACCCTATATCCCTTTACCCTATATCCCTTTACCCTATATCCCTTTACCCTATATCCCTTTACCCTATATCCCTTTACCCTATATCCCTTTACCCTATATCCCTTTACCCTATATCCCTTTACCCTATATCCCTTAACCCTTTATCCCTTTACCCTATATCCCTTTACCCTATATCCCTTTACCCTATATCCCTTTACCCTATATCCCTTTACCCTATATCCCTTAACCCTTTATCCCTAAGCTGTACTTTACATCATGTCTGCTTTTCTATTGCAGACCTAGCCAAAGTCCTATAGCTTATATCCTTACTGTATATAGAGATGGTTGAAATGCTGTCTAAGATTCCACACCAAAACATCATTTATCTAATTGGTAGGTTTGCTAGTGATTTGGCATCGACTTTCAAATATCTGGTCACTATAAACAGTAATGATCAAACTACATTTAATTGGTTTTACTTCCAATTAATCATCGTGAAATGGTTATGTTTAGTCTAAAACTAAGACACAGTACTTCGGAAAAGAAAAAGAAAAAACCTATCGAAATATACGTAATTATTTATTTTACTAAAACAAAACGTCTGGATTTGTTAAATATTTAGGTTTGTAGAAATGACATGTCTCTTTGTTTTTGCAGGATACCCCCCCCCCAACACCCCACCGGAAGGTTCCCACGGAGACAAGAACAATGAAATACAATATCAAAGCAGTTCCCAGTGTAGCAGAGATCAATTTGTTTTAAATCGAACGGCTAGGACTGATGAGTTGGGCCTCGGGATACGTGTGTAATGGGTCCCGAGGTCAACTTACGGGGCCCGGGAAATATGGGAAGAAGACTATAATTTATTTCAATGTCATAATCTACTTAGCGAAAGTATATAGACTTAAAGAGGGAGGCCCGCTTACATACTTGTTCCCTGGGCCGTACCTGGGTCTCAATACCAATGCATATGAAACATTATAAAATACTTAGACCTAATCTCACAGTGAGTATATTTGTGCAAGGTAAGGAGGAGCAAAACAAATGTAGCTCCTTTAAACATAGATTTTATTCAGTCAAAATCCTTGTCTCCATGACAATTTTATGATTGTGTTGTAATTAGGTCATGCACTATAATAACTGGTTGCTGTAGGTGACGTCAGAGACTTCATTCGCCAATACCACATTCTTTTAATTCATCCCATCCATTAATGATCCTCGAAAAGTTAATTTAAAAATCTTTCGACCAATCAGGTGATTACAACCGTCAGGGAGTTGCGTGATTTCTAGTGCGCATCTCATAATTAAAAGCGTATGCATATGAAATTAGAATAATACAAAACTCACTTTGTTGGGACACTGTTTTTTTTATAAACTGAACTTTCATGTCCAGCTTTTTCAAAGCACTTGTACTAACACTATGAGCAGTAGGAATGTCCTATCTTTATCATGAAAAGGTTAGGGACTGTTCATACTGTCAGTATGAATGCTCTGGAGCATAACATGAAAGGACAGTTTAGACTGGTTTTAGCATTAGAATCAGATAAAGACTAGGAACTGTCCATACTGTCAGTACGAGTGCTTTGAAGCATGATATGAGAGAATATTTCTCGCTGATATTGTTAATATAACAAGGAAATGGCTAATTCATATCTACAAACAAAAGATATCATGAGCTGTTATTTTATTTAAATGAAAATAGTCGAAAATAAATGACACTCCCTTGCATCAATCTGGGAGGATCGACTTTACTTGTAAATTTACACCACAGCACCAACAGTACGAACGATTACTTTCAAATGACAAGTTATCAAGTATAACGCATTAACCCATATTGAGTGTAGCTTAATTCAAGGTTTTATTTTATCATTTATAATATCGTACCATTTTACAATGAAACTGCCAATACTACTGCAGACAACAATTGCTGAGTCACACCAATATTGTTTGAATTACCCTCATTATTTCATAGCAAAATATTTTAGATCTAATTTACATAAGCTACGCTCAAATGCGCCTAGGTCGTTTTTTGGGTATTATTATTATTATCATTTTTATATCCTTCTTCTCGCATGCAGAGACTTTACTACAAAATGGGAATTTTGTTTTTCCCTGAACAACGTAATAAACATAGAAAAAGAAAACTGATGAAATGATTTGGAGTAAGTCAGCGACATGAAGCCAAATATTTAGTCTTATAATAAAGACAGGTTTCTCTATTCTGTAGCCTACTGAGTATTCAAATTGTTTGTGTTTTCATATTAAGGGGGTGTTAAGAAAGTTAAAAATGAAAATAATGTTAATCTAATGTAAATATTTAAGAAGTGATGGGTTTGTCCACTACCCTGGTTTTCTTGTTTAGATTCGGGCATACTTTAATTTATTTTGATCAAAAACTTGATAACCAATGACAGACAAACGAAAATGGCTAAACCAGAGAACGTAGTTAACTGATAAATGCGTATTAATTAACAGCGACAAACCATGGTACGCATATATGGGATTGTCACGGTAAAATAGCAAGAACGAACACACATTGTAACTGAAAGGGACACCAATGTCTCCTACAACTCATCTGGCAGTATTTTCTGGTTTCGCTTTTTTTGCTTGCGCAGTCTTGCATATTTTGGCAAGAGAACGGTGTACCTGGCGGGGCTGCAGAGGCCTGTGTGTGGGATGGAGTAGGGGGAGGGGTAGCTGGGGTACGTTACTTACACTGTTCAAGAACGCATTGTTTCCGATGAGAGTACTACATTGATTGGTTTCAAGCCATGGTGATGATGAATGGTGGTTGGATCGCTGGGGGAGGGGTAGTTGGGGAGGGGAAGGGGGAGTGTGAAGTGGGAGTGGAAGTGGCAAGGGGGAGGTGGAAGTGAGAACATTTTTCGATACCCTTGCATTAACCTAACCATTGTAACTCGGGTTTCTCCTTGTCAAATAAGAAAAGCGAACGTTTGTAAAAAAAACTCAATGTGCAGCTAATTTTTCCAAGCAACTCCGAAATGAATTGAAATTGTTTCATTTCAGTTGTGAACGTGTGCATATACAATGACAAACACTTAGTTATGCTCGGACAGGAGGTTGCATGTCAGATCCCTGTTTCGTGATATATGCATGTAAATAATTATTAAGTCATCGCCACCATAATAAATATAAAAATATAAAAGATTTTATTCGTTATGATGAAAAAAAAACACAAACGGAATGACTTAAACAGAAGTTGATCTCAGCGCCATCAAAGATTCTATAACTCTGGCAAAATGTTTAACCATAATTTGTTGAACAACAAACCCTTTTTAGGCCCAAGGTTTTTTTTTTTTTTACAGTCTTAAATGCATCTTTGTCCTCCTTAAAACCATTTATGTCCTTCAATCTCTCTTTTCCATCAGTTTCAAGGATTGAGAAGTGAAATTGAAGTACAGCCTTGATTCGTTGAAGCAACTCTTCCTCTCATATATACTCAAATGATTTACCTACGTGATATATCGGGAGGTCCCATTTGCAATTATTCAACCGTTTAGGCACGGTTATTCTATTATTTTCATTCTCGATGTCTTCTTGTCTAATTTTTGAATAACGCATATGTATGGTGGATGTTACCATTGTACTTTTTGAAAATTGAAAACAATGTTCACAACCAGTTGGTTGTGTCACGTGTCCAGGCAAGTGATCACATGAGCACACTCTTGTATCGATATTGGTTAAAGCAGGGGTTCCCTAACTGGGGTGCATGAACCCCCAGGGGGTGCGTGAGTCTATCCCAGGGGGTTCGTGGGACGTTTCTGAAAGTAAACACTAGAGTACTTTTTGTTGAACTAAAATTTGATATATCATATAATTTAGTAATGTACAAAAGTCGTACCTATCGACAAAATCCTTTTTTTTTTTTGTTTCATTACAATAATGCACTATGAACTTGATCTTTAACGAAGCACTGTTATGCGTATTATAGTATAATAATGACTCAGATCGTGTCTCAAAAAGTTAGGGGTTCGTGGACAACTCTGACATCCACAGGGGGTTCGTGGGGGGGGGGATAAAGTTAGGGAAACCCTGGGTCAAAGCAACAGAAGTTTTAATACTTTAACAGAGGACGTCGATGATCCCACCAAAAATCTGCAACGCATTCGTGCATAACGGACGGTACCGCAAGTTGATCTAATTTGCATATAAGAAGCTGGGCGGGAGTTACTTTGTCATTAATTTATGATAAAGGTTATAACTAGCTGGTGACATCTTAGATGAGATGAAACGCTATACATACTATTCGTACAGAGTGTTATTGTACTTATTTTATTTTATCACAGCTTAGGATTACAATATGGCTTAATATAAATTATAAAATATAATGAAAAATTTCAGTAACTATGGGCGACAGAAAGCGTTGTTTGAAAGAAAAATAAGTGAAATTTGGTTGTTTAATAACACAACTCATAGAGAAAGTGTATATCAGCACATACATTATAGGAGTATATAAAAATCATTGTTCAATGCAATATACTGAATAATAACTATATACACAGAGAACCAGCTAAAAAATTCGTAATGGCTCCCGGGAATATACTCTTGTCCAACTACATACTATATAATAGTAAAAGTAGTAAAGAGCCCGCATACATGCTTGTGAACACCAGTGCTCCTTTAAAGGGATATACGTGTTGAGTTATAATTAAACAACACGTATGAAGGTATGAATTTACATAGGCCTACATATAGTAAGTTTACACACGTACGTACGTACGTACACGTATATTTATGACATTTTGTAAACAGGCTCAAAAATATGAAAATAAAGAAGGCAAGCATTTGATATATTAACAACTAAAAAGCTGGAACTGTTTGGGAGTTTTCCCGTATATAACGATCCCTTCGAGGGACAGCGAGGCTCAAACTCGATGTTTATCATTCTTTTTTCGATAGATAACGGGTGAGGAAATATAAACTGCACTGTATCACGAATGTGTCCGCCAATAGAAGTCTGTATGTGGAGATGTTTGTAACGGAGACATCTCGGGTTAACTAATAAGGTTATTACCAATGCGCACGTCTCAGCTCCGCTTCAGTACAGTGGGCTGATTAATATGTAAACTTATAGGCGTAGTAGACGATATGTTGAGTGTTGGGGGAAATGTCAATTGCTACCCTTTTCCTGCCATAATTTCGAGCAATTTTTTTGTATATTTTTGGGCAATATCAGCACCCCCCCCCCCCCCAAGAGTACCGTATGCCTCTACAGACATGCGTACAGCGTTGTATTATACGTCCAAATGTTTGCTAGTGTGAGGCAGGTTGTAACTGGCCTAGTAGATTTAACCTAAACAGTAATGTTCTGCACATTTGTACATTTTGTACGATATTTTGATGTAGGATTAAATCTTTCAAATCTCTCTTCTTCTTTTTTAAGCAGAAACATCAACCTTGTCGAATTATATGTTAGCGCTATATTGTATCATGTAACCATACATTGTAGTAGGATGTTAAGCAAACATAAATATATATTTTGTTTGTATAGATTAAAGCATTTATTCAGTTACAGCTTTAGATGTTTGCACGTGAACGACCGATCAATGCGCACCTTCCTTGACCGCTCGATAATTTAAGCTTTTTATAATAGAATGAATGCGTGGCTTATGTTTACTTTGCGCTGGCTTAAATTTGTCAAGAATTCCAGTTCATGTTTAGGAACTCGACTATGCTACAATAACCGAGAATCATTAATATGTACGTATACCACGCATTGTTAGAGGAATAACATACTGTATTACTGATAAGAAAAAAACAAACTTACCTCACATGTTGAGAAGGTACGGCACAAAATTCTCCCGCAGAAGTCCAAAGTCATAATAATATCGTGCTTCTCAACATCACTTCGAATTTGCAGGTGAGTACTTTGCATGAGTTGAAACCATAACATTCGGTTTCATTATGAAATAGAGGGAGACATCTCTTAATGTCTCTAAAGTCTGGAATGGAGAAAAAGAAAAACATCAGGTTTAATTAGTCTAAAATACATTGACATGTAAATACTTTAAGGTCTGGTGAGATGTTCTTCATAATTTAAGTGGGAAAACTGACTTCTCATTTAGATATGTTGAGTAAATTTTACAACCCTGTCACCTCAAGTGTTTTACTTGCTCTCAAACCTCCTTGACCGTATAATTGAGTCGCTTTGAACAATTGGCAATGGATATCTCCGTTATAAGGGCAACATATGACTAAATAATGCTTCAATGTTTAGTGCATTCTCTTCTTTGCGTCGAAGGGAGAACGAAAGCTGGGTGGGGGGGGGGGGGGACTACCCATTGGGGATGATACCAAGAATGACGTAATGTACCAATCTAACGAAAGTTTCACCTTTCAATTTTGATCATCAAATTTGTCTTCCCTAATTAATTTTTAGTTGTAGTTAATACTCATCTTCCATATTTTTTTTAGCCGAGATGATTGCAAAATGGTTACCTTAGTAACCAATACAAATTTAATAATACCAACACCAACCTTCGAAGCACTCAAGGTGTACCGTTAAGATTGTGTTTCTTCATCTCTCGTATTGGTTAAATGTGTTATATGTTTATAATGTGTGTCCAAACTAAATATTACTAACGAATTCGGTAACGGCATTAACGCAGCATGCTATAGAGACAATATGTCAATTTTTGAACATTTCCGATTTGCTATTTGAATGGGGGGGGGAGAGGGGTGGGGGAGGGGTGGAATCAACAGGTGAAGGTCGGAATTAAACTTTAGATCCCATGTCACAGATGTGCGTCGATACCATTTGGCCACAGTTCTTTTGCTAGTATAAGGGAGGTATTTGGGGCTGTCACTGCTGTGAGATGTGGCGTTATTTGTCAATAAAAAATGATTGCTTGATGAACTTGAATTGGCCTAAATTTCATATATCTAGAGTTTTTTTTTATAAGTCTTCTTTTATCAGCTTTGTTAACTTTTGCGTTGACTTCAATTCAGCCGAACGCGAAGTTAAAAAATATCCGTCACTTATAAAAATTGCATTATTTCTATTTTTGTCGACTTAAACTTTTCAAAGAAAACTCAATTTGACATATAGACAAAGTAGACAGTATTAGACACTTCAAAAGTAATTTGCCATGAAAAGACTGTCCGATCTATGCGTACGTTACAAGGTTTTTTTTTTTAAATTCATCCATTTATAATAAACGTTAATACGAGCTGACAAGACCCTTTTAACCCTAAATTGCATTATCTTTCCATTTTTTTTTATCTTACCTGGCTACTCTAGCAAATGACGGTGTAATTACCCAGCCGTCATTACAAATGGATAATCACCATGACAACCAGTAATGACTCGTTGCAATATTGAGAATAATAAAAAATAAATGATAAGCTTTCATGTCGCTGATGTGGATGATACACGTCATACGAGGTTTTTCTGTTCGTTTAATGTTAATCTGGCGGGCTTTGATGCTTGCAATATAGGTAGCATGTATACTACTTGTACATTCTTATATTACCTTGATAAACCGTGTCGAGCATGACTTTGTACGGTGTGGCACGGTGTGGCACGGTGTGGCACGGTGTGGCACGGTGTGGCACGGTGTGGCACGGTGTGGCACGGTGTGGCACGGTGTGGCACGGTGTGGCACGGTGTGGCACGGTGTGGCACGGTGTGGCACGGTGTGGCACGGTGTGGCACGGTGTGGCACGGTGTGGCACGGTGTGGCACGGTGTGGCACGGTGTGGCACGGTGTGGCACGGTGTGGCACGGTGTGGCACGGTGTGGCACGGTGTGGCACGGTGTGGCACGGTGTGGCACGGTGTGGCACGGTATAACCGACATGGCCCGTATCTCATGTGTCATGCGTTGACGTTAACTGGTATAGCAAAATGGCTTGTTGCATAGTTTTCTGTTATTTATATAAAAAAATTAAAAAAACTTAATCAGTCTTTATTTGCATATCATTTTTTTGTGTCTATGATTAATTTAAAGATACAGTGAATATTGGTAACAAAGACAACTGTTGGTCAACCGTTGATCGGGTAGTCCAGAGGTATATAGAAACAATGGAAATGTTGCCTTTTATGATGAAAGGGGGGGGGGATTCGTTATGCACAAAGTAGTATTTGAGGGTTTTCACAAGGGGGAAGGGGGCACGAACCCATCGTACCCTGGCCCTAAGGCCCCAGGGTGGATTAGTGAAAGGTCGGAGGGAGGGAATTGGTGTGTAATATCTGAATAAATTGCATAATTCATAAACTGGACTAAATCTTGGACTTCGACTCCGGGTGCCCTGGAGGCTCGTACCCGGCCCTCTTTGGACTCAACCTGGGTGGGGTTGGACTTGGACTCGGACTCATGTTTATTTGGAAGACAAACAAATTCCGCAACGCATATATGTGAACTCATCATGAAATATCTTATTCCTCCCTCTAGACATGGTTATTTAAACTTATGTTTGCCAGATAAGCCAATCACTGCTCCAGAAAATGGAGCACAGTTGCTTGTATATGACGGTCATCATGGCATATGTGTTTAAAAAGCTTCAAAATTTCGTTTTATAATCGTGTTGTTATTTTTCCCTGAAGTAAGACACACCTGTAGCTGTTATATACTCTGAATTTCAAGGCGTCATTATGCATTATATTTAAATATTATTTTACTAAAGTGATAAGTGATTTTGTACATTATGAACACAGAAAACATAAATTGTCATGATTATGTCACTGACTTTGTTGTTCAGTACAACAACAAAAATGTCGTATTCGCTGCTACTGCAGGTCGCTAAGATGTTTTTTCATTTACTACTAAAGGGCAGAAGGTATATACCATATTTGTAGAAAAATCCACTTCGAGCAACCCGTGTCTCTTGTATAGAGTTGAGCGTCCTATGTTCAAAAGAATTTCATTTAACCGCTTTTAAATGAATATCCCAAACAGGCAGTAATTATCTGTTTAAAGTCCCATCCCTTAGAGCTAAAAAGTACATTTTAATCGTGTTGTTTGATAGAGAGCTTTTAAGAATAAAAGAATTTAAAAAGGATAGTATATGTTCGCTCTTTGAGATGAATGATTGAAGAGGCCGTGTAGTAAACACCTGCAGGGCTGAGTTTCCGTCCAACTATTTATTTATTTTATAATTTAGATTTTTTGACTGTTAACTTTTCTTCCGTGGAATAAAGGCGTAGAGGAGGGGGAGACAGGCCTGACGAGAGAGGGTCCAAGGGGTACAGCCCAGAGCCGGGGGAAATGAGTGGGCACGGGGAATATACAAGGGCTCTATATTCAAATTTTCATTATTACCTTAAGTAAAACTGAAGAGTAGAAAAAGGGACCCAGGGTGACAAAAATGTTCCTGAGGCTCGGCCTGGGTCTTGATGCCTTTGGGGAGAGGTGACACCAAGGTCGAAGGTTTGTGAGCATGCGCATGGCTACCTTCGGTTTTCTGCTTTTGGGAACCACGTTGGTGCATTAAAATAACATTAACTGTATACCGTATACGAAAAGAGCTACTATAGAGAAAAGTCTCTAATTGATATAGCTAAATGATTCCAAACTACCAAAAAAAAAAGAAACAATCGTTTTTGATTTTACATCATTTATTTTTGAAATTATTGCAAAATTCACATGCAGTAAGGCGATCTAGAGTTTGTTTCTAGATAAAACAGTCCGCGAGCAGAACTCTGGTCGGCGTTGAATCCCATTTCAGTGCATTGACCGGAGTCACAGGTACGGGAGCACCGTCCTTTGCGGAAGTTATCCCAACTATCGCAGGGATAGGCGACGAATGAGCACGATGACGAGGTAGAGAGACTCTCAGCAAAGTAATAAAGAACTCTTGAATGATCGCAAACTGGATTTACTAGACAGCCAGGCATATCCTTCCCGCCATTAGGGTAAATATCCACGTGACCGATCTACGAACGGAGCAATCAATGATAAACAATAACATAAAACGGACGTAGACATAAAAATGAGTGTTGTTAAAACCAAGTAATGTCAACTTCTATCATGTTCCCATATTTCAAAATAATAATATGCTAATTTTTTTTTATTTCTTCATCTACCTATTCTTGGTTTAGCAAATAATTTCTCCAAAGGCTTACATCCTAAGTCGACAAAATTAATGTGATCCAAAATTAATGTGATCTCTGACAAAGTTCCTTTACTTTTTTTTAGGAGGTGCATTGGGTGCATTCTACTAGATCTACTTTTACGCTCTTGCATCATGATCATGAAATCCTTCCGCTATATGTGAGCTCGAGGGTTTAATCACCGACTCACAATCGTCTTTCACACGTAACGATTTTTTTTCCTAATCTGCCCCTCAACACCCTTAAGCGGTCTTAGATTGGTTGTTTCAATTGGCATCAGTTTTCCTTGCTGTTTCATTTTTGATTTCATCAGCTAACCTGCAAAGAAACAACCATCTTATTTGGTTCCTTACGAAAAAAAAGCAAAGAAAATACTAGTTCGTGTTTCTCTGTCTTTTCCCCTTTTTTCGTCTTTTTTTTGTGCAGATATTTGAAAGTATTGATCGACATGAGATATTGGCTAAAGGTTGAGTATCGTAACTGAGCACATATAAGTAAAATACTAGTAATAGTGGTTACTTTGACAGATAAGGACCCCTCAAACCTCCATGCTCCCACCAAAAACATTAAAGGGAAGAAATTCTGCGGCATAATAACCGGTCACCCCTTTATCTCTCCGCTTTCCTCCTCCTCCTCTTGTCCATCCTCCTCATGAGATGCTACTCAGATTTGCAGCATGAGAGTGATTTTGATGCAAAAATTCATACTCACCGGTTCATAAATTCCAAACCCACCACCGAGCAGTATGTCCCCGTCTGTATGAATACAATCGACAAAGATGGCGTCCGATGGGTCAAGCTTACAAGAATCTAACACATCACGAAATCCGGGTCCAGCCGCATCAAGACCTGTCGAGAAACAAATACAAATCAAGAACAAAGTAAATCAGTTGTTAATAAGTGAATGAATGAATGCGAGAATGCGAGAATGAAAGAATGAATGAATGCATGAATGCACAACCACTATGTAGCGGACAACGGAAGACGTGCACGGTTGTGCTGAAACCAAAATATTAATAAAGTTAGAAGGAAAGTTACATATTCATGGTAATTATTAAATGTTTCAGAAGTCTTTTAAAAGAATCAATTGTAGGAATGACGCAGAGTTCTAGTGGTAGGGCGTTCCATAATCTAGAGCCACCTTTTGGCAATTGAACGATCACCAAAGTTAGTATAAGTTTTCGGTTCTAGAACAATGGCTGTGGAGAGAGTGGAATTAACGATATAATTGATTAATGAATAGGCGCAGAGCCATGTAGACATTGCTATACCACGAGGATAATTTTCAATAAGATTCTCTGACGCACATGGGAGTTCCTCAAGGGTCCGAACTATGCCCGGTAATGTTTAATTTTATATTACTTATAGAATTTTCAAAACCTAAGAGAGCTACGAAATCTAGAATTTTCCTTATCTAACTGATAAGTGAGCACACAGCAATAAAATAACGTAGAAGAACACAATGTAAAGACGATACATACGAAACATTGACGTTATTACGTCATTACGTGTGTTTTATCCATAGGCGTACGGGACCATTTCAGTTTGGGGGGGGCAGAACTTTTTGTGCCCGAAAGTTCCCGTGACACTATCTAAGCGGAGCGCCACCATCGGTTGGCGCGTAGCGTACAAGAAAATTTTGGGCACACAATGCCTCTCAGATTGCCGGAAACGGCACTTCTGAGGCCTTGCAAGTTGCATCTAAACATTCTTTATTTTATAATCTCACGTTTTAGAAATTTACACTTCCCCAAAAATTTGGTATATTACAAGAAGAAAAAATGGTAACATCACTTTTAAGGGGAAAAATGGGACAGTATATCCATGAAAAAGAAAATGTTTCTTATATACACTCATGTTGGGGATATCTAGGTCAAGGGCGGCGGAAGCACTTTTAATCTGGGGGGGGGGGCACCTACATCAAAGGGCACTTTGCAGAAATTCGATTGGACTGATGCAGCCCCTATATTTAGTACCCTTTATAACTCTTATTGTATTATCTTACTTGTGTATACACATCACTCCATCAACGCCCCCCCCCCCAAAGGAAAATATGCATACTAGCACTGCAATATCCAATACGCAAATTGGGAAACAAGGAACAAGTTTTCTCTTGAGACAAAATGATGTGAAATCATGCTAGTTGCTAATGTAGGAATCTTCCGAATTAGACTGTTTTTTTTCTTGTTAATATCTTAACAAATTTTCCATTCGAAATAGTTTTAAGTTTGACCCACAGAAATTCATTAAAAGTCACGGGCTTAGCCAGGATTTGCAAAGTTGTATGCACGACTATCTGAGCGGAGCGCCACCATCGGTTGGCGCGGAGCGTACTATAAAAAAAATTTGGTTTTACAAACCCCTCAGATGGCCGGAAACGGCCCTTCCCGAGTGTTCATTATGGTTCCCTGGCTTTTTGCTAACTTGAGGCACCTCAATTTTTATATAGAAAAAAGGTACATTTTTAACCTGAGGAAAAGTGGGGGGGGGCACGTGCCCCTATGCCCCCCGGTTCCGCCGCCCTTGGTCCAGGTAAACAATTGACTAGTTAGAAAAAAAATTGATCTTGCAAAAAGCGTGGTAGGCCAGATGAACTGCGCTTACGGTGGTGTTACACGGAAATATTCGGGCATAATGATGCTGAATAAAGAAAATCATGGAATTGTCGGGCAAAAATTTGAAAAAGATTCGGGCAAGCTACTGCATATTTATATTCCAGATGACAAGAAATTCGGGCAAAAGTCCTGAAAAATTCGGGCAGCCTAAAAAAAAAAATATATATATATATATATATATATATTTTTTTTTCCTCCTCTTAGGCTGCCCGAATTTTTCAGGACTTTTGCCCGAATTTCTTGTCATCTGGAAATTTGGGGGGGGGGGGGCAGTCTGCCCCCCTTGCCCCCCCCGCCTCGTACGCCTATGGTTTTATCCTAATAAATTAATGTTATGCAGACATAATCATCTTTGACAATAACACGGCCAGGTAGAATGTCGACATCATACTATGATCAACATTACGTCATAATCAATAGTTGTTAACACCCAGCCGTTTGTTAAAGATTACGCAAATTTTAATAATTGGAAACTTACCGGTGATTCTACCATATTTGCCTTGTTCTGCGCCTGCGTAGCCAGCCGTATGAGCGCCAAGACTATGTCCCATGAAGTGCATTTTTGCATAATCGGCCCCAAATTGAGTGTTCAAGACATCGGTGAGTAAAGCAATCTCTTTGCCGACGACACGAATATTTTGCCGAGCTTTATTATACAGGCTGTCTGCTCCGTTCGCCCAGTCCACCATGATAACGTTATAGTCACCCTACATATTGAAAACAAAAAGATAAACCTGTCAAAATGTTCATATCTAAGTGTTAAATATATACGAAAACAAATTATTTTCACATTGATATGACCCTCTCCACTTCCACCCATCCATCATCACCGCTCCACGTGTGATAAAGTTAGTGATAAATCTGCATACAGTATCTTATAAATATCTGTACGCGTAACGAAATTATGCCAGTTAGCCATACATTTTGAGGTGAAAATCGGCTATAAACATTTTGTACATAAGATATTAACATATATCATTAACCCAAAACATTATACTTTGTTGGAATATAACAAAGCAACAACACAAAGATTCTTCTAAAGCTCATCTTTAATACAATTTCCAAAGGGCGCCACTACAGTTACCTTCTGTAAAAGTAAGTCTTTAATATTTTGAAAGTCGTTGTTGAAAATCGTATCAGTATAGCCGTGAATTATGAATTTGGTGTCACGATAACCCTCAAAATTAGAGGACGCTATGTTAGAAACATCTTGACGGTAGAGTTGTTGGTATCCAGACGGGTTCGTCTGAGTATAGAGATAAAACTGTGTGTTGATGTCAGCTGGGCTCCATGGCGGGAAACTATTGTCTGAACAGAATGTATCGTCTGTGAAACAACCTACATCATCGAAACAAACCTCCGAAGTCAAAACTGTTGAAATAAATAATAACCATATCTGTTAAAGATATTCGTATGTTTTACTTAAGTCTGTTGGGGTAATCCTGACCACGGTGCTAGTCTTTAATGCACATAATTGAATACCCGTCTAAAGATCCGTATGAATACATTAATTTGGCTAGTCTTAAAAAGGATGAAGAGGCTAAGAAAATATGTTTTTTTTTACTGAAGTACGTGTTCTAAGCATCTTGTTAAAATTTACATTCGATTGTGATGTTTCGTATTGGTTTTTAAAAAAAAACTTGAAACAAACAGGTGATGTCATATATGACAAATGCACACTGACAAATTTGTTTTATATTTTCTTCAAATTTACATCCAATTTTCTTTCAAATTGGTAGGAATTAACAGAATATATACTACAGTCGTTGGTGATATCAATTGCGACGCATGCCCGAAAACAAAGTCGGAACTCTATCCAATGCAAAATAAATAAATCAATCAAAACCAGCAAAAATAAAGCATTTTGCTGTCCGTGCACGACTATGACAACTTACCTGCATGTTTGATCCAAGTTCAATTCAAAAACAATACTGTTATAATGAAAAAGGTGATCATTGAACCTTGAATTAACGATGTTAATTCTAAAACGATGCTAATTCTAACTCTTCTCTGATAGAATTTTAGCGATAAAAAAACCATCTAATATATGTATATAATTAACTATTCAAATACTAACTTACCCGAAGAACAAGTCAATGAGTAGAGAAACAGAAATAATGAAATATTAGACCGCATCCTCAATTAGCAAAATAATTGTTCGATTCTACAAGAAAGGTTCTGCTATTATACGTGTATAAGTAACGAGTGAAAATTTAGATTACATTCATCTTATTTTATAAGAATCTTCTCCAACAATATTTGATTCACTGCCAAAAGTTTTTATTTGACGAAGAGATTAAGACTATTGTTATACTTTAAGCTGGTATTTACTTTGTTTACCATGCGGTTTAAATTACAAGGAAAGATAACGGATGGGATAGCCATATGGGCAACTCTCATAGATTATCAGGTGTTTACGGAGAAGTCTTATCAGAAAACAAAACGCTTTCCCGAAGCCACTGTTGACCAATTGAAACAAAATAGAACACCTTTTGAAATGACTCATTTCATAAATCATCAATATAGTTAGTTGTAAACGTCTTCAGATGAATTCACGCAATGCATATACTTTCATCTTGGGTTCCTTTTCATTAACTGGAAATGTGAAAGCTATTATGTTTATTTCTGTTTTGGAGTATAAAATTGTATATCGAGTATTTATCACATGTTTACGAAGCCATATTAGTATCATGCAAAATTAACTATACTCCCTTCACATCATAGACTGTCGATTTGTTATCTCAATAATTTGTTCTCACCCTATTTTGTTATTACAAATGAGAATATCATTATCGCATTAATTTGTTGTAATATTGTAATCACATGTACTCTTCCGTACATTTTGTTTACTGCCTGTAATAAAAGTTGATAAACGAGGGTGATATATTCCAATTCATTTGGTTATTTTCTCCGTTCTCCTTCTAAAGTGAACGACTTTGACGTCACAGTAAATAGGTTGCATTTCTCCGTGACTTCAGAAACCTTCAAAAAGAGATAATCGTTTAAATAACTAAGATTAAAGAGGGCCTCATTTACCGGTTGTAGAAGATTTGGGTGATAAGCGTTCACAGGTTATTTTTCGAACACTTATTTTTAGGATATAAAGAGGTTTTCTGACACTAATAATAGCATGTTTAATGATAAGCATTATAAACAGACTTGACGTTATCACATACGCCAGTATGACTCCTCTCTGCAATGCTATAGAACTGGATTTTCTTATCAAAGGGTATATTACGTTGTCGTGAATCATTTTCCTCTAGAAACAGGTTTGTCAAATTAAATTCTGTCAAAATGGACAATAAATTAGAATATATTTAAAGTCGATGCTTTTCGTCAGGCTGGCAGCTCTAACGATATCAGAGAATGTTATTTTTTAATATTTTCAGAGCTGATCAGATGTACTATATTAATATGCTATGACCATGATGATATAGTGCATTTATAACCTACCATCTTCTTGATTCTGGTACAGGGATATAATCGTATATATGTGTTTATAGCGAGTGTAACAGCATGCAAAGAGGAACCTTTTAGACCATTTCTTCCGTCAAAGTAACCACATAACAGTTTGTCTGTAATCATTGAACCTCTATCTTAATCAATCTCAATCTCGCCAATCTCTCCTCTGGCCCATCACACCTCCTTACTCTCCATGCTACCTCTTCCTGGTCGAATTCTCTCCCTTCCAGTTGTTAGCTGGTGGTTGTGTTCCTCTCTGGCTTACACCAAGAGATGAGCCCCTTCGAATACAACAGCCAGTTGGGACAATTTCCTGATGCTATAACCTCTCTAAACTGTACTCCCATATCATGCTTCAAAGCACTGGTATTGGCAGTTCAAACAGTTCCTACCCTTTATCTGATAGAAACATGACATTCATACTGTGAAGAAAAAAATGTCCCAACTGGGTGAATACAATGTCATTACGGGTTGTGGTTTTAAGGATGGGTGCTTAGGAATCTGCATAGGAAGTGAAATAGCGCCAACATCTCACTTTTGTACGCGCGACTCCTTTATAACAGCCATTCATTGCAATGATTGCACAGTTATACAGCGTACGGTACCCGAAAGTAGGTTCTTATTCTGACGTCTTCTGTGACGTCATTAATTATAGTTTATTTGACGTTACTTGTTAAACGTTGATTCTGTTTCATGGAAAACATAAACCGGCATAGGCCTATATATTTCACTCTTAATTCAGAAATGCTTGAATCTGGCATTTGTGAATGTCTACAAATTACTCATACCGAAGAAGAATAGTGTTCTTGTGATATTTAAGAAGTCTTGCAAATTTCCTTCTCTTTGCTTTCTCCGACTCTGTTTGAGCTCAAAGGTAAAAAAGTATTGTCGAAGTGAAAGTTGTATTAGACTGATGTAAGTAATACGTGAATGTATTTCCTACGTAGCGTTTTCGAGACGTTGATAATGAAACTTGTGATTGTTTGTAGCATAAGTGAACTTGAAGCAAACAGGTGTGATGTCATAGTTGCACACTAACAACAAAATATTTTTGTTTTGTTTACTTTTCACTTATTGCTTTCACTCTGGATTGGATAGGGTTCCAACTTTACCCATTGGGGGTATGGAGTTAACAATATACCAATAACTGTGCATGGTGTATTGATAATTTGGAGATGAAAGTTTAATGAAATACATAAACATATATTCGTCGGAATGCTTCTATGACAGCACAAGTTCCGTTTTGGTACAAAACGTATCAACTTCAAATGCTGTTATCTCAAAAATAGAGCATATAGTAAAGGGATGCAAATTGAACCACGATACCATTTCTCCATTTCTATGGTAGTTTTTTTCTTAAATCAGATCAAATGAAAATGTCACCTGGCATATCCTAATATATTCCATAATTGCTTTATATTTGTGTCATTAAATATTTGAGATTTTTTATTGCCGAGTGAAGTACAATTAATTTGCTAATAGCATAATTCGTATTTGGTATGAATAAATTAGTCATAAATGATAAATTGCATATACATGAAATAAGGTGGCTACTTTCCTGTAAATATAGTCTTTGCATTAAACAGTAACTTATAGCCTCAAATGAAGAACAGTGAGAGAATATAGTGAATTCTATGAAAAGTCTCAAGCATATTTATTTCTGACGTCACTTTGGTCATTCAGATATTCATGAGTGCAATTGGGCCAATTAAAACTATATACTTGAATATTCACGAGTGGAAGCTTTAACTTCTTGTGTATGTGGCATATTTTATGTTGTATTTGTTGTGTATGTGTGTGTTTGTTTTTGCTTAATACTGGTTGAGATTCCTGCTTCATTAGTCTGTTCAAAAATTTTGTGAGTGAGCATCTTCCCCCCCCCCCCCAACCCCCACCACATTCCCAAACAATAAAATTATCCTTTACTCCCAAGTTCACCTACCTGATCTATTTCTCAACACATCAATTCATAATTACTCATTACACTTGAAATTTACATCTAGAGTTGATCTTTATGGTTAATGAGATCCAGACCATCGTAATTGTTGACTTACTTAATGGGTTTGAGTTCCGTCTTGTTTCAACTACTTTGTAACCTATCATTTCGTGAATCAACCACGATCGCGCACAGAGGTTTACATTGTAACCATGCATGTTATACAGGAAATGTAATGTTTTAGGGCTAGCATAAAATCGAAAGAGATAGATAGATAGAGAGAGAGAGAGACCACTACACTATGTGGAGAGAGAGACACACTTTCGGATTCAAGTTGAAAAAAACCCAGCACAAATCGAGCAGTTGATACAGTTCGAAAAGGATATGCTCAATATGACTAAGAACAACCCCTTCCAGTCTCTACTTGAGGCGGACATTGACCATATTTACATTACATCATAGAAAAAGCTAGTCGTGCATGCGGACAAAACAAGGAACATGTTTTTAATGGACAACATCAGCTACAACACACCTCTCACCGATAACATAATCCCCAAAATATAGACTTGCCGAAGCAGAATTTGTCGACCAAATCGACACCGAGTTCACATATATTGCTGATGAGCAGAAATTAAGTGACAGAATAAATAGAACTGACGCGAAGAAAGCATACATCACCATGTAGGATCACAAAGAAAATTTCGAGAAAAAACCCCGAAATGCAGATATATCAACTATACGAGAATTAGGAAATGTGGGTCAACAAATGCTAGACCGTATTAACAGTGAATTTAAACTAAACTCTCAGGTCAACCAGTGGAGAAATACCCAATCTGTATTGGAATGGCTCCAAAACCGCCTATCCTTCTTAGTCTTTGACAAAGTAGACTTCTACCCATCCATAACCGAGAAGGCTCTTCGCCACATCTTGAAAATGGTCCCGCCAGTTCCCCCGAACTTGGGACACACCACCATCATGCATGCAAGTCCCACCTTCGTGACAATAAAGGAAAATGTGGGTGAAAAGGGTCTCCCGCAACACCTTCGACGTCACCGTGGGTGGCTAGGACGGCATCTAAATATGTGAATTCATAGGCCTGTTCATTCTATATCATCTAGATCAGAAGCTAAAAATTCACCTGGCCAGCATAGGCCTTCTTAGAGACGACGGCCTTCCCGTCATAACAACCATCCAGGCCCCAAAGCAGACCGCGCTAGCAAGCAACTAATCCAGATTTTCCAGTCATTTGGCCTACAAATAACCGTCCAAACCAACCTCACATCAGTCAACTATACCTAGATATCAACCTTAACCTTGTAATCGGCATACACCAACTAAACAGGAAACCCGATGACCTACCCATGTACATCAACGCGAAATGCAACCACCCACCACCTATAATCAGGCACATTCCCGTTACCGTAAGGAAAACAATATCTTTGCTATCATCGAACCGCGACGTCTTGAATGCTGCCGCTCGCGTATATGACGAAGCACTGAATTGAATTGGATACACAGAATCCGACCAGTACACCCAACTTAAACAAGGTCATGAATGCCAAGAGCGTCAAATCCCCCCCTCCCCTCTTTTCAGTATGAATGTGAAGACCAATATTCAACAGAAACACCATAAAAGTCAGCTGTATAGCTGCACGAAAAATATGAAGTCAATCATCCAATCACATAACTCAAAAATCGCCAAGGAGACAAGCAAATCGACCCCTGCTAGATCATGTGACTATAAATATACACAAAGTTTCCCCCACTCTGGAAATGTATAACCAAGTAAAGGTAATAAATGTAAACACAAATGTGATCCTTAGAAGTTTCAGAAAGGTCGGTACACGCGGCAGCGAAAGTTTTACTTGTCAGTCTATACTTCACGTTGACATAATAACTCTAAACAAGGAAATGCGATAATGACATACAATACTATATACATATACAAGATTAAGGAAGTAAGACATAACTTCCTGTATGCACAAGGAAAGCGTTTATACAGAGAAGTCTCAATATCACAACCAACAAACCCGTGAATTGCGATTGCACATATTTTGTGTGATATGTTGTATGTATCCTAGCTCAATCTTCTCAATTCTTATCAGCTTTGAATTCATATTTTGTTATGGCGCTTTTTGTCGCATTTATCGTATTAATGAGCTGTTTGCTTCGGTCTGCTTACGGAGACGAAATGTTGGCTTTTAATACCACAATTTCTGAAGGAGTTTTCTTGGCTTACACCGGTAATGCAGTAGTTCTGACCTGTAATCCTCTTGAAGGTGCAGTGAATGTTGAGATACTGAAAGGGAGAGATAATACGTTGTTACTTCATAACGGACAGGTAAAAACAAGCGACGGACGCTATCGAGTTCAATCACCCAGAGAAGGGTATAAGTTATTGATTCAAGATCTTAAAACGTCGGATTCAGATGTGTATACATGTACCTGGGATTTCAAGTGGCGTCATTGGTATCGAAAGCTGTTTTGGAACGGTGATTTACACGCAGAACTTCGAGTGGTCAATCGTCAGATGGAAGAATGTGTCCTAATGAATGGATTTGACGGCATATTTTTCGTAGGAGAGACATTTGATGTATACTGTCCTAAAAACATTGCTATTAATCTATACATTAAAAAGGGAACTGAAAATATCGATGTGCAGTCGACACTTGAAGATACTAAGTTCGAGAACGTGGAGTTGAGACGTATACATAATATATCGGCACAATATAATAACAGCAGGTTGGTGTGTAGTGAGGAAGGCAGTGACTACTGTAACTCAAGTCCAAATATTACTGTATACGAAGATTTACAAGTAACGGTAGAGCCTCAGACTGTAAATGTTATTGAAGGAGGAAACATAAGTCTTGCATGCCGTATTTTTCCTCTGATACCATCAGCATCAATCGAATGGGATTTATCTGGAAGCTGGAATATCATTTCCAATGTCAACGTGTCTCACACAGTTAACGGATACAGATCGATAATACTCACGGTTAACTTTCAAAATGTAACAGAAGTAGAAGATCAATATTCGATCAAATGCAGAGTAATCGCAGGATCAAAGAATAAAACCAAGATGGTAACCATACAGCAAGAACGAAAAATAACCACCGACGTCACCATGACAACGAAATCATCGACCGGGATTAGTCAAATAACCACCGACGTCACCATGACAACGAATTCACTGACGGGGAATAGTCAAATAACCACCGACGTCACCATGACAACGAAATCATCGACTGGGATTATTCAAATAACCACCGACGTCACCACGACAACCAATTCACTGACGGGGATTGGGCAGACACAGTCGAGGTTACAAGACGAAAACAGCAAAATATTGATCATTGTTATACCACTTATTGCTACACTGGTGGTTATTTTCGGGGTCTTTGGTGTAACTTTGTACATAAAAAGGTCAAAGAGAGACGCAATCACAACAAAAATTAGAAACATTGACACCTTTGATCAAACAACTTATGCCAATGCGAAGATTGAGATACAACTCACGGAAAATGATTCTGAACTCATACACAATACAGTTTACGAATCATACATGCACGGAAAAACTTGATTGATAGAACTTAACAAAACACTGACTTTCATGGGTCTATAAAGTAGTCAATTTGCTTGTTCATTTAAACTCACACACATACACACCCACAAACATCACTGTAATGGCATTTGGAAAAATACAGTCATGTACGTATATATGTTTATATATAGTAGAAAATATAAGGACAACATGTAATGCCTTTAAATCCAACATAATATTTAGAATAGAATAGATATAACTACACGCTACACAAATTTTCGGACACCCTGGTCCTTCGTCAGGTGTAAAAAGAGTGATTGATATCACGCTAGTCTACCGTATAAGCCCCAGACTGCACAAGGTGCTTGAACCCGAAAAGAAAAGCCATATCCCTATTGAGACCATGACAGTGTGAACATACTTTAAGGATCAATTCGACTTCCTTCAAGTTTCTGTTACTATGGTCAGATAAATTACCCAGAATTATGGCAAACTTAAGACAGTCGATATTGTGTTGTGGAAGATTAAAATGTTCAGCCACTGGAAAACTGGTTTTGTTCAGTCTGATTGTGCTTTTGTGATTATTAAGTCGTATACGAAAAGGAGTGGAGGTTTGGCCAATGTATTGTATATCAGGACAGAGAACACAAGTGATAAGATATATCACAAAGAGAGTGTCACAATTGTATGGACCTGGATGTAAACACATCCCTGAAGGAGAGAGCTGAATGTCAGGGTCCGTGATCATGTGATGGTTATATTTATATATATATATATTCCTCACAAAATTTGGAAGTAAACAAAAAACAAGTTTTGTAATTTTTCCACCATGTTTTACGAGAACTTTAGTGATTGATCTACAACATCCTACCATTGGAATATGTGGGGAAGATATGTAATGATTGAATCAAGTATTGCATATGTGCATTTCTGCCCATATGTTACTTTTCGTCAGGTACTAAGACAATAGCTTGACGTTAACGAATAAATCTATACGTCGAACAATATGTTTTTATGGTAAACAATAATGAAGCTGAAAAGAAGGTATTCGAAAAGGAATAACTCATATACAGGTATATTGATTTCTAAAATAAGTTTTAATCTCTTTTTTCTGTTGCATGCCCACTATTATACCAGAAATATCATTCTTAAAAGTGTCTTAGAACTAACTTTCAGTCATACAGCTAACATGGAAGGCTCGCACATTGCCAACCATCTCTATGACGTCAATACGTCATTGACGAAGTCTCAAAAGTTACAAAACAAAATCCATTTCAACAACTATGGTGTTTTTGTCCTATAGTTGTTTAAGTGAATTGGTTACATTAAATAAACACCGGTTAGGTGTTGCAGCAGAGAAAACGAAAGGTTACTCTATTCAAAGTTACTTCCTTTAGAACAGAAACAGAAACATGAACAGAAACAGAAACATGAACAGAACCGAACAGAAAGAAACAGAACGCTCTCGCAGAAATCGATATTTAGACGATCAGTCTTAATTGGCAACCTGTTATAGCATTGTATGATAACGTTTACATTGTATTATATATAGACGTCAAGCAGTAACGGTAGATAGAACGATTGTCCCTGGTTATTTTTTCATTTCTTTTGAAGTTTAACGCAGATAGCCATAGTTTTCCTGTATCCATCATGATAACCTGTAACAATATCCTAGGTTGTAAAATTATCGCATGTTACAATACTTTATTCATAGTCTGTACATACTGAGATAAGGTACTCTATTTCAATACCTCAGATAATCAGAACGGAGAAATTTTAAGAAGGATCTTGTGACGCGGTCGCTTTGTTCTCCTGCTAATGGAGCCAGATGTATTACATTAACCAGAGACGTAGCCAGAAATTTGAAGGGGGGGGGGGGGAGCATCAGAATTTGAAAAGGGGCACTTCTCACAAAAGGAGCATTTTTTACATTTAACGGAACGCCATGACTGTACAAAGCAAAATTTGCCCAAAATGTCTCCCACGTTGCAGGAAATAACCAATACTATTTATAAGAGTTTTACGTAGCAGACGAACTTTCAGCAGAAAGATTGAGAAGGGTCGCTTAGCTTAATGATTGGGAATACAGCAGCAAATGTATTCAAGAAATGCATGTTAGAATAACCAACGTCATTCTCTAATATAAAAAAAGCTTTACGTCCTGGTTCACACCTATATATATATATCCGTCTGATCAATGTTAAGGCCATTGTACTCCAAAAGTTAACTGTTTGTTTAAGAACTTTCTTGACGGAATTGTTCACATGTGTTAAGCTATATAGCTATATAACTTAGCACAGTTTAAAGTGTGCAATACCAGCTACGTATCCCGCAATGATCGTTATGTCGGTCACTGTATTTTCGTACGTCTTGATATAAACACATCGGCTCGTGTTGCTATGCCAATTTGACGCAGACGCAGTATGCCTTTTCGTCAGATCGTTATGCTGTACAACGCAGTGTTATTTTATTTGCGTATTTATATTGTTTGGAGCAGCGACGCAGCCAGGAATTTGAAAGGGGGGAGCACTTTTTGCGATGGATATGGATTTTCAAAGTTGTAGGCACGACTATCTGAGCGGAGCGCCACCATCGGTTGGCGCGGAGCGTACAAGAAAATTTTTGGTTTTACAAACCCCCCAGATGGCTGGAAAAGGCCCTTCCCTAGTGTTCATTCTGGTTCCCTGGCCTCTTGCTAACTTGAGACACCTCATTCAATATCACTTTTAAACCCCAAAAAACAAACGAGTTAAAATAGTACGTAATTCAGTAATACATAATGTATTAAAATTAGCAAGGTACATACACAAGGGCGGCGGAAGCACTTTTAATCTGGGGGGGGGGGGGGCACCGACGTCAAAGGGCACTTTGCAGAAATTCGATTTGACTGATGCAGCCTGATATTTAGTACCCTTTATAAATCTTATTGTATTATCTTATTTGCGTATACACATCACTCCATCAACGCCCCCCCCCCCCCCCGTCTTAGTAGTCTTACTTTTCAACTTCTGATACTTGTAGATACAAAGATAGGCCAGAAATGTCTTTGATACAACCATAGCCATGCAGTATTTGTCTTTGATACAACTGTAGCTAGTAAATGTTTATCGAAAAGGCTGTTTTGGAACTTGGAACGCCGATCGTGACAACAACAGGCAACAAAGTGCTGCAGCTCTATACATATAAAGTCTGTTAATCAACGATAGGCTTATTTGACTGTGGAATGTTCTCAACTGAAATTTTATCTGCGTAAACGGGTTCTTAAGTAAATGTTAAAAAACTGACAAGATCGTATCCTAGTTTTTTTCGGCGGGTAGAGTATTGAATGAAACGGCACGCGATATGAATGACAGCCTAGATGACAGAAGAATAGGTCACCTAATTTAGCCATAATCTTGCTACGTTCATTTCAATAGTTTTTCCTGTCTAGACTCTTAAACTCGTCCAGCAAGCTTATGGATTTGAATTATGGGTGTTTTAATAAAAAAGATAACTTGGCCAAAAAAAGTGTACGCCCGGGTCTACAGTGCTACACACTGGCTACTCCCCTGATAGTTCTAAATTAGGATTAGATCTCTTACTGAAATATCGCTGACCTAATAAGGTGATCAAGAGTACAAGTTTTATGTAGAAAAAGGGCACATTTTTAACCTGAGGAAAAGTGGGGGGGGCACTTGCCCCCTGTGCCCCCCGGTTCCGCCGCCCTTGAAGGTACATGTACAGAGTAGTCTTACTTTTCAACTTCTGATACTTGTAGATACAAAGATAGTCCAGAAATGTCTTTGATACAACTGTAGCTAGTAAATGTTTAAGTTAGCCTAATAAGAGAAGGCGAGAGCTATCCGACGATTGCCATCTGATGCAAATTTCTCAAGTGTTTTCTCAACTGAAATATTATCTGCGTAAACGGGTTCTTAACTACATGTTAAAAAACTGACAAGATCGGATCCTATAGTCTTTTTCGGCGGGTAGAGTGTTGAATGAAACTATTGTGCTACATACTGGCTACGCCCTGATCATATGATACCAGTATCAGCAGATTTTGTTTCCTGTTTAAATTCTTTTACATGTTCTTTTACATAATATATCAGAAAGACAAACATAGTGCTCTTTTACAAGTTTTCCAGTAGGATGATTCTTGTTTATTGTCCAATGTCTGGACTTTAATACATTTGACGAACTTAACTGATGGACAATATAAACTTTCATATTTTGTAATACAGCCAGATATGCAGTGGCCTAAAAACAAATATCGTTATCGCAGTGTATTAGCAGTGTAATAATTATTTATAGGAAGTGCGTATCACGTACGATTGCTAGCTTAGCTTCATAACATGCTGTTCGTGCAACAACTTAGGACGACTCATTGAACGAACATTGTCGACGTTGTTGTGCATACAGTTCATGACATTCCATAGAGTGCGGTTAGGTAGGCAATATGTATTTTATTATGCAGTGGCCAACTGTAGGCTTGTAATAGGCTATAAGCTAAATTTAGCTAATTGCATCTGCCAAACTAAGTAAGTAGTTGAATCAGTAGGCGTGAATGTTACTACGATTACAATCGAGTTAACGGAGCTGACGAGTATTCAAGACCAAAAGAGCACTGACAAAATACCATGCTAAAAAAACGACAGTTTAAAAAAAAAATCGACACTGAAAGGGGGGAGCGGTCGCTCCCCCTGCTCCCCCCCCCCTGGCTACGTCCCTGGTTTGGAGACGCTTTTCTTTAGTAACAGTAAAGAAGAACGGAGTACTCTTTCGAGACAATTGCTGGTTATGTTTCTTTTAAAGTTGATATAAAATTGTAACATTCTGAGATAAAAATTAATGTTTACGTAGTGCTTTGTATGAATGAATGAACTCGTGCGTTCGTGCATTATCCTGGCCGGGCGATAAAGGCACGGCAGATCAATGATTAACCACCTAATTAACAAGTTCTTATGTAATTACATCATACTGCACTGGTTCGTTACATACAAGAATGTTTGGATAACAATGGAATGTTCACCTGCATGATTTGTATTTGCCATAATACGCTGCAATGTCTGGTATTGTTCAAATCGTTATAAAATTTAAGAAGCATGCCCTCATTAACTGAAGTTACCTAATGCCAAGGTCCGGGATCTTTTTGAGAAAGCTATTGAAGAATGACGTATTTCTCACGTATTTCTTCACATTTTTTTAATTAGTTGGACAAATTTGATCCAATTTTGATCTACAATATTTGATTTTATTAAACTTAAATTAAATAAATTTATATATATATATATATATATATATATATATATATATATATATATATATATATATATATATATATATATTGTAATGTATATGTAATATAAATATACATTGCATTCTTACCACATACCACGAGGCAGTATATTTATGGCGAATACTAAGCCTATACTCATACCATTGCATTCAGCTACTATATTTATTGTCTGTAACTAAATCATGCTTATTTATTTCTCGTCGGTTCTTGTGATAAATATACACGATACATAAACAAAACCAACAATAGCGATGCATATGTATGTTTTACTGTGTAATAATAACACTATATTCTACATTATAAACTAAATGTTTATAGCATTAAACGTATATATATATATCTACATTATATGATAGTTGGTAATAAATAATTTATGACAGTGCGGGCAATGACATTAATGAAACATCTCGGTATTCCCATTAGAAGTGAACGAACAACTGAAGCATAGCTGCTATGTAGGTTATCTTGTATCAAACCATATTCTGCAGGCTTCATCGCGTCACAAACATATGATATAATCATTTTGAATGTGTCATACAACTGCGACACATTACTATAGGCCGATGGCAGAATGAACAATTGAAAACATTACAAATGAATTATCACCTATTTGATTGATCTCTCAATTTGCATAAAATTGCTTATTGACATGTGTTTGAATCATTTAACTGGATAATTACATAATCAGTTGAAGGTATGGTCGCACGTATCGTCCTCATATAGCTTTTTTTTCCCTTCCATGTCGGATATAAATCATCTTTCGTGGCGGAGAAACAGGGGGGGTTGGGGGGGGGGGGGGGGTTTAACCCCCCCACTTTTTGAAGAGGGGGGTGGCCCACACAATCAACCCCCCCTAGTTTTTGCCAGTAATGTTCTGTTATAGCTTATATTATGTGCTCCAAATGGCATAATAAATCAAATTATTAAATTTGAAATTGTTAAAGTCATTTCAACCTTTTACCTGGTAGGCTACCTCAACAATTAACGACAGAAAACCGAGTTAGAATTGACCCACACATTATTTCTAGCCCCTTTCCCCCACCTTGCGCATTAGAACTTGTAGCTCATAGCGCTAACTTCACCCCACAACAGACATACACAAAATAACGTTTTGCTGTTGAATAGCTTTGGAACTGTATACACTTGCCAACTTCAACGAGGTGAAGGAAGGAAAAGAAAAAGAAGAACGAGAGAAAAGGAGAAAAGGATGGAGTAGAAAATACGGCAAGAAAACGGGAAGAGAAAGAGGAACAGTGACCAAATTATTCGAATTTGTAAAGCAAACAGCAGATATCACATAATATCAGTGAGCATGAAAATGGCGTTCCACGATAAACAGCCTCCAAACCATGGGCGCAGATCCTGGTGAGGACAGCGGGACGCGTCCCCACCAACTTTTTCAGTAGTGGGGACATGATATACCGTGTCCCCACCAATTTGTCTTGACCAATAGCTGCATTTCAAGTTCCCCTGTATTGAACTTTGGCGCAGTTTGATCCAGCATTGTGCAAATGACATGCAGCAGTTCTCATTTTATTGTATTTTATCCAGTTGTTAAATATAGGACGGAAATCGCATTTGCGGCAGTCTATATTTGTTTTCTGGGAGAGGACACCAGACCCATCGTATATACAAAAGTCTACTTGGATTATTTGTACTGATTTTCTTTCTGCAGACGCCCATGTATTTCTCCAAACTAAATTTCTAAGCCATGAGATCTAAAACTTAAGGAGGTTTAGGAGCATCATTAGGTCTGGGAAGTGTTATTTCCGGCGATCTGTGAGGTATATTTGCCCCAAAAAATCGTACGCTACGCGCGAGCCCATGGTCGCGCTCCGCTTAGATAGTGTCATAGAACAGACACGCGTCCCCACCATTTTCCAAGACTGATCTGCGCCCATGCTCAAAACTGTCGATGTGTGTAGTGTTCGGTTTCGGAAATATCTGGTATATTTTTATTTCCTTCAACGAAATTTTTTAGTAGCCGTCTGAATTTTCGAAAATTCCCTAACCAACATTCTTCATCATACTTCATCATACTCGTGCAATTTTGACCCGTCTGTTAGGGTTTGAAGGAGGTTTTTCTATATCGGTTGTCCATAGATGATATTTTGTGCAACATTATGGGTATGTTTTGAAGTGAATTTATTCACGAGAATTGTGAATTTTCAAATTCTGAACAGTGGGGCTGACGGATATTGTGGGCCGCGATGAAGAATCACCTACAAAAGCAATGATCCACAGGATATGTGATGAAGTCGAACATGATGTGTGACTGGTGACAATCTTCAAAAAGATTATATAGATGAGAGAAAAAGTATTTGGAAAAAACTTGGTTCTCAGGCTAAAGTGTACATATGGTTGGTCAGTTTCAAGCCCGAGAAGTGCCATTTCCCGTGATCTGGGGGTACCAAAACCAGAAATTTGCTTGTACGCTGCGCGCCAACCAATGGTGGCGCTCCGCTTAGATAGTAATACGCGCCCCCCGGGATAGAAAATCCTGCATACGCCCCTTGTTAAATGCAGCTTTTCAAGGCCTGGGCAATGCCACTTACTGCAATCTGGGAGGCAATATTTGCCAAAAAGTTCTTGTGCACTTCGCGCCAACTTATGGTGGCGCTCCACTTAGATAGTGAGCCAGCAGTTATGACTTTTTATTTCATCAATGGACTGCAACCCCCGCACTTCTGACAAGAAATCTCCGCCACTGGATCTACCTACAAACCACTTATAGTGGTGATAGTCAACGTTCCGAGAAATTAAAAGAAATGTATTTCTCGAAGCCCTGTATTGTCTACTTATTGTAGCACATAAGTTAGATTTATCCCTATACGTATCAACGAGACTCAATTTGAAAAGAATGCTTAGCTGCTCGTTTCCTGTAGTTAATTCATACTTCCACATGCCACCTATACTTTTCGTTATAGCAGCGCGATTGAAGTCATTCTTTAACGTTGTAAGATGTAAACAACATTCCTTAGAAAGTGTGAATCACACATCAAGTAAAATATTGTTGTTGATAGCTAACTTTATCCTAAGGCCCATGATACCTAATATGTCAGCATGCAAGAAACAGTTTGAATTAATCTCTTCAAGGACAACGTCAAATATTGCGACAGTTATATCGCTGCAATAATTCATTTCGAAAAGTCAAAACAACTTTTGGTGAAAGTCTGTGATGTTTTTTGGTCATATTTAGAAACAAATTGTGACACGGTTAGACACGTAGCGAGGAAGCTTGTAGGTAAACCACCTAAGCGTAGCGCCACCATAAGTTGGCGCGAAGAGTATAAGAAAATTGAGGCCGAAAATTGCTCCCACATTGCTGGAAATGGCACTTCCCAGGCCTTGTTAGTTGCATAACACGCTATAATGGAAAGGTTTCTTGAGATTACAAAATCAACCTGCAATTGGTCGTAATATGACCTCTTTTTACCAATTACTGTAGTTTGCAACGCCTGCCACATATTATTTCTTAGTATGAGGGTCTTTGTGTGAACGCTGTATGATGAACTACACTGTAGACATGAACATATCCACACAGTGTTTATACAAAGAGCCCAATGGTGTTAAGAAGCTATGCAGGATAATTGTACAGTCTAGAACAGGTTGATTTACGACCGTGTCAGATCGATGACGGTGTACTATTACTAAGCCTGTGCGTTGCCGATTATTATTCCGCACTTGTCCATATGCGGACTGTGCGGGACCGTAGCTATGTTTTTACGCGATAAACATGGTTTATCGGCGATAAACATGATTTATCGGCGATAAACATGGTTTATCGGCGATAAACATGGTTTATCGGCGATAAACATGGTTCATCGGCGATAAACATGGTTTATCGGCGATAAACATGGTTTATCGGCGATAAACCATGTTTCTCGATAGATAAACGTGGTTTATCGGCGAAAACCTTGTCATCGCTCGAAAAACCATGTTTATCGCTTGAAAAACATGGATTATCGCAGATAAACATGGATTGTCACAGATAAACCATGTTTATCTATCGAGAAACATGGTTTATCGCCGATAAACCATGTTTATCGCCGAAAAACCATATTTATCAGTGATAATCCATGTTTCTCAAGCGATAAACATGGATTCTCGTCGATAAACCGTGTTTATCAACCGAAAATCCATGTTTATTGGTCGATAAACATGGTTTTTCGATCGAAAAACATGGTTTATCAGTCGATAAACATGGTTTATCGACCGATAATCCATGTTTTTCGATTAATTGAGCAATTGGCTCGCCATAGACATTAGTAAAACATGAGTCCCATAAGAACATTGTCTTTATATATATTCGGTCGAATTCGATATCAATAGATTGTTGCTAAATCAAAGTGAAATGCAGTTTTATTTATGGAATGATATATACGACAATAAGAAATTAAATCAGAGGAAATGACAGGCCTTTCTCCAGCAAATGACCAATAGAATGCATCCATTATGGAATTTTGCATAAGTTATCTTACAGACACATACACTAATAGTTGCTTAATTATTCTCATGACTTTCAAATAAATCCATTTTGCCTGTGTATACAATTAGTCGGATCGTTTATGAGTTATATTTGCAAGCTGCATATGTAATTATACTTAATTTGCATAATTAGTATGCCATTTGCATGTAGATAATATTGTCCCGGTTGCGTTATCACAATCCTGAAGTAACAAATTTTGGTTCGAGATTGGTTTCGGTTAGATATCGTGCTGTTAAATTTGGTTCCCGTGATTTGTTTAGACCTCGAGTAACGTACTTCAACAGAAGTCATTTGTCTGAGATCGCTATCATTTATGATTTCTATCTTTAACGCTATAATAATTAAAAAACAACGCTTATTTCTCAATAGACCTTCCTGTAATCATACAGTGTTATCAGTAAATTTTCAATCAATCAATTAATCAATCAATGACGACATTTATTTCAGCGCCACAATCATAGACATGTCTTAAAGCTGTAAAACATTAACGATATTTACTGCTGTTTATAATGAAAACGGGGATCATTGAACGTTAAATGAACGATGTTAATTCTAACTCTTCTCTGCTAGAGTTTTAGCGGTAACCAAATATAAGAACACCATCTTATATATGTTTATAATTAAATGTTCAAAAAACTAACTTACCCGAAGAACAAGTCAATGAGTAGAGAAACAGAAATAATGAAATATTAGACCGCATCCTCAATTAGCAAAATAATTATTCGAATCTACAAGAAAGGTTTTGCTATTATACGTGTATAAGTAACGAGTGAAAATTGAGATTACATTCATCTTATTTTATAAGAATCTTCTCCAACAAAATTTGATTCACTGCCAAAAGTGTTTTATTTGACGAAGAGATTAAGACTATTGTTATACTTTTAAAGCTGGTATTTACTTTGTTTACCATGCGGTTTAAATTGCTAGGAAAGATAACGGTTGGGATAGCCATATGGGCAACTCTCATAGATTATCAGGTGTTTACGGAGAAGTCTTATCAGAAAACAAAACGCTTTCCCCGAAGCCACTGTTGACCAATTGAAACAAAATAGAACACCTTTTGAAATGACTCATTTCATAAATCATCAATATAGTTAGTTGTAAACGTCTTCAGATGAATTCACGCAATGCATATACTTCATCT
Organism: Apostichopus japonicus; assembly: GCF_037975245.1. Lineage (NCBI taxonomy): Eukaryota > Metazoa > Echinodermata > Holothuroidea > Aspidochirotida > Stichopodidae > Apostichopus > Apostichopus japonicus. The sequence goes on from NC_092573.1 coordinate 6,766,402, forward strand.
TGGGTTCCTTTTCATTAACTGGAAATGTGAAAGCTATTATGTTTATTTCTGTTTTGGAGTATAAAATTGTATATCGAGTATTTATCACATGTTTACGAAGCCATATTAGTATCATGCAAAATTAACTATACTCCCTTCACATCATAGACTGTCGATTTGTTATCTCAATATTTTGTTCTCATCCTATTTTGTTATTACCAATGAGAATATTGTTATCGCATTAATTTGTTGTAATCATAGTCTTTCTTACAGTTTGGTTTACTGCCTGTAGTAAAAATTGATAAACGAGGGTGATATATTCCAATTCATATGGCTATTTTCTCCGATCAACCTGTTTTTCTAAAGGGAAGGACTTTGACGTCACTGTAAATAGGTTGCATTTCTCCGTGACTTCAGAAACCTTCAAAAAAAGATAATCGTTTAGATAACTAAGATTAAAGAGGGCCTCATTTACCGGTTGTAGAAGCTTTGGGTGATAAGCGTTCATAGGTTATTTTTCGAACACTTATTTTTAGGATATAAAGTGGTTTTCTGACACTAATAATAGCATTTTTAATGATAAGCATTATAAACAGACTTGACGTTATCACATACGCCAGTATGACTCCTCTCTGCAATGCTATAGAACTGGATTTTCTTATCAAAGGGTATATTACGTTGTCGTGAATCATTTTCTCTAGAAACAAGTTTGTCAAATTAAATTCTTTCAGAATGGACAATAAATTAGAATATATTTAAAGTATTAACGTTGCGGATTTTTATAAGAATGGTGATTATTGGGTTAATCTCGTTAGCCGACGTGTTCACAATCCATTCTGGAAAGATGTTTTTTACTCCACTTGGTTATACCTGAATAATTTTTTGAATTCTCCTCATTTGGATAGTTCGCTTATCTGTAGTCTGCCAATTTGGAATATCTCCCTGGTGACGATAGGGGATTTCCCGGTTGATTATCGTCATTGGGCGCTTCATGGCGTACTTTTCATTGGTGACTTGATTGATGAAAACGGACATTTTCTTCCTTTGATTCACTTTCTTGAGAAGTATCCCATTAAGACCAATTTTTTGGAATATCATGGCATTTTTCGGTCTGTAAAAACCAGGCTGCGTAGTATTACAGATGCCTGTAATGTTGAGTATCTTTGTGGCCCTGTTAACAGTTTCATAAATATACTATTGAATATGGGTAGCTTTGATTGTAAATATGTTTACAATCATTTGCTGTATTCTTCTTACCGCCCGTGTAAATCTTATCTCAAATGGACAGAATCGTTCAGTATTACTAGTGCGGATTGGGCCTTGTATTGTACAGTCCCTTTTAACTCTAGTAGTGATATTTACATTCGCTGGTTTCAGTATCGTATTCTTCATAGAATCATCCCGACAAATTATTATTTGCAAAAGACTGGTATTGTTGCATCAAATATGTGCACTTTTTGCCTGCTTAATCTTGAAACAATAGAACATTTGTTTTATCATTGTGATTTTGTTCAGAGAATTTGGAAATTCTTTGAAAACCTTTTCATTAATGTTGATATTAAATTTCATTTGGATATTTCTGAAGTTTTGTTTGGGGGCGACTTTTCACGTGTCCTCAATTTAATGCTCATTTTGATAAAATGTTACATTTTTAGTTGTAAGAAAATTAAGATTCTTCCCACAGTGATTGGCACTGTGAAATATCTGAAAGAATATTTTATGATACAAAAATTGATTTTTCAAAAGAATATGGATGAGTTGGTATGGGAGAAGTATTGGCTCCCTTGGGTACTTTTACTTTAATCGTGACAGTTCGTTTATTATTTTTGTTGTCACTTGTTGATTTCATCCTTTTATTGTGTATTGTTTGATTTTCATGAGCAATAAAAAAAAATAAATAAATAAATAAATAAATAAATAAATTAGAATATATTTAAAGTCGATGCTTTTCGTCAGGCTGGCAGCTCTAACGATATCAGAGAAAGTTATTTTTTTTTATATTTTCAGAGCTGATCAGATGTACTATATTAATAGGCTATGACCATGATGATATAGTGCATTTATAACCTACCATCTTCCTTATTCTTGTGCAGGGATGTAATCGTATATATGTGTTTAAAGCGAGTGTAACAGCATGCAAAGAGGAACCTTTTAGACCATTTCTTCCGTCAAAGTAACTACAAATATTACAGTTTGTCTGTAATCATTGAATCTCTATCTTAATCAATCTCAATCTCGCCAATCTCTCCTCTGGCCCATCACACCTCCTTACTCTCCATGCTACCTCTTCCTGATCGAAGTCTCTCCCTTCCAGCTGTTAGCTGGTGGTTTTGTTCCTCTCTGGCTTACACCAAGAGATGAGCCCCTACGAATACAACAGCCAGTTAGGACAATTTCCTGATGCTATAACCTCTCTAAACTGTACTCCCATATCATGCTTCAAAGCACTGGTATTGGCAGTTCAAACAGTTCCTACCCTTTATCTGATAGAAACATGACATTCATACTGTGAAGAAAAATTGTCCCAACTCGGTGAATACAATGTCATTACGGGTTGTGGTTTTAAGGATGGGTGCTTAGGAATCTGCATAGGAAGTGAAATAGCGCCAACATCTCACTTTTGTACGCGCGACTCCTTTATAACAGCCATTCATTGCAATGATTGCACAGTTATACAGAGTACGGTACCCGAAAGTAGGTTATTATTCTGACGTCTTCGGTGACGTCATTAATTATAGTTTATTTGACGTTACTTGTTAAACGTTGATTCTGTTTCATGGAAAACATAAACCGGTATAGGCCTATATATTTCACTCTTAATTCAGAAAAGCTTGAATCTGGCATTTCTGAGTGTCTACAAATTACTCATACCGAAGTAAAGAGCGTGTTCTTGTGATATTAAGAAGTCTTGCAAAATTTCCTTCTCGTTGCTTTCTCCGACTCTGTTTGAGCTCAAAAGTAAAAAAGTATTGTCGAGGGGAAAGTTGTATTAGACTGATGTAAGTAATACTTGAATGTATTTCCTACTTAGCGTATTCGAGACGTTGATAATGAAAGTTGTGATTGTTTGTAGCAAAAGTGAACTTGAAGCAAACAGGTGTGATGTCATAGTTGAACACTAACAACAAAATGTTTTTGTTTTGTTTAATGTTCACTTATTGTTTTCACTCTGGAATGGATAGGGTTCCAACTTTACCCATTGAAGGGGTATGAAGTTAACAATATTCCAATAACTGTGGTGTATTGATAATTTGGAGATGAAACTTAAATACATGAAATACATAAACATATATTCGTCGGAATACTTCTATCACAGCATAACTGAGTTCCGTTTTGGTACAAAACCTATGAACTTTAAATGCTGTTATCTCAAAACTAGTACGTATAGGATAACGAATGCAAATTGAACCACGATACCTTTTTCTATGGTATTTTTTTCTTAAATCAGATAAAATAAAAATGTCACCTGGAATATTCCTAATATATTCCATAATTGCTTTATATTTGTGTCATTAAATATTTGAGATTTTTTTATTGTCGAGTGAAGTACAAATAAATTTGCCAATATTTGGTATGAATAATTTATTCATAAATGATAAATTGCATATACATGAAATAAGGTGGCTACTTTCCTGTAAATATAGTCTTTGCATTAAACAGTAACTTATAGCCTCAAATGAAGAACAGTGAGAGAATATAGTGAATTCTATGAAAAGTCTCAAGCATATTTATTTCTGACGTCACTTTGGTCATTCAGATATTCATGAGTGCAATTGGGCCAATTAAAACTATATACTCGAATATTCATGAGTGGAAGCTTTAACTTCTTGTGTATGTGGCATATTTTATGTTGTATTTGTGTGTGTATGTGTGTGTTTGTTTTTGCTTAATACTGGTTGAGATTCCTGCTTCATTACTCTGTTCAAAATTTTTGTGAGTGAGCATCTCCCCCCCCCCCACCCCAACACATTCCCAAACAATAAAATTATCCTTTACTCACAAGTTCACCTACCTGATCTATTTCTCAACACATCAGTTCATAATTACTCATTACACTTGAAATTCACATCTAGAGTTGATCTTTATCGTTAATGAGATCCAGACCATCGTAATTGTTGACTTACTTAATGGGTTTGAGTTCCGTCTTGTTTCAACTACATTGTAACCTATCATTTCGTGAATCAACCACGATCGCGCACAGAGGTTTACATTCTAACCATGCATGTTATACAGGAAATGTATTTTTTTTAGGGCTAGCTTAAAAGCGAAAGAGATAGATAGATAGGGAGAGAGAGAGAGACCACTACACATGTGGAGAGAGAGACACACTTTCGGATTCAAGTTGAAAAAAAAACCCCAGCACAAATCGAGCAGTTGATACAGTTCGAAAAGGATATGCTCAATATGACTAAGAACAACCCCTTCCAGTCTCTACTTGAGGCGGACATTGACCATATTTACATTACATCATAGAAAAGCTAGTCGTGCATGCGGACAAAACAAGGAACATGTTTTTAATGGACAACACCAGCTACAACAAACTTCTCACCGATAACATAATCCCCAAAATATAGACTTGCCGAAGCAGAAATTGCGACCAAATCGACACCGAGTTCACATGTATTGCTGATGAGCAGAAATTAAGTGACATAATAGATAGAACTGACGCGAAGAAAACATACATCACCTTGTAGGATCACAAAGAAAATTTCGAGAAAAAAAAACCGAAATGCAGATTGATCAACTCTACGAAAAACGAACTAGGAAATGTGGGTCAACAAATGCTAGACCGTATTAACAGTGAAATTAGATTAAACTCCCAGATCAACAGTGGAGAAATACCCAATCTGTATTGGAATGGCTCCAAAACCGCCTATCCTTCTTAGTCTTTGACAAAGTAGACTTCTACCCATCCATAACCGAGAAGGCTCTTCGCCACATCTTGAAAATGGTCCCGCCAGTTCCCCCGAACTTGGAACACACCACCATCATGCATACCCCACCTTCACGACAAGAAAGGAAAATGTGGGTGGAAAAGGTCTCCCGTAACACCTTCGACGTCACCATGGGTGGCTAGGACGGCATCTAAATATGTGAATTCATAGGCCTGTTCATTCTATATCATCTAGATCAGAAGCTTAAAATTAACCTGGCCAGCATAGGCTTTCTTAGAGACGACGGCCTTCCAGTCATAACAACCATCCAGGCCCCAAAGCAGGCCGCGCTAGCAAGCAACTAATCCAGATTTTCCAGTCATTTGGCCTACAAATAACCGTCCAAACCAACCTCACATCAGTCAACTATACCTAGATATCAACCTTAACCTTGTAACCGGCATACACCAACTAAACAGGAAACCCGATGACCTACCCATGTACATCAACGCGAAATGCAACCACCCACCACCTATAATCAGGCACATTCCCGTTACCGTAAGGAAAACAATATCTTTGCTATCATCGAACCGCGACGTCTTGAATGCTGCCGCTCGCGTATATGACGAAGCCCTGAATTGAATTGGATACACATAATCCGACCAGTACACTCAACTTAAACAAGGTTATGAATGCCAAGAGCGCCAACCCCCCCCCCCCCACCCCCTCTTTTCAGTATGAATGTGAAGACCAATATTCAGCAGAAACACCATGAAAATCAGCTATATAGCTGCACGATAAATATGAAGTCAATCATCCAATCACATAACTCAAAAAACGCCAAGGAGACAAGCAATTCGACCCCTGCTAGATCATGTGACTATAGATATACACGTAGTCCCCCCCCCCCTCACACTGGAAATGTTTAACCAAGTAAAGGTAACAAAATGTAAACACAAATGTGATCCTTAGAAGTTTCAGAAAGGTCGGTATACTCGCGGCAGCGAAAGTTATACTTGTCAGTCTATAGTTCACATTGACAACAATAACTCTACAAGGAAATGCGACAATGACATACAAATACTATATACATATACAAGATTAAGGAAGTAAGACATAACTTCCTGTATGCACAAGGAAAGCGTTTATACAGAGAAGTCTCAATATCACAACCAACAAACCCGTGAATTGCGATTGCACATATTTTGTTGGATATGTTGTATGTATCATAGCTCAATCTTCTCAATTCTTACTAGCTTTGAATTCATATTTTGTTATGGCGCTTTTTGTCGCGTTTATCGTATTAATGAGCTGTTTGCTTCGGTCTGCTTATGGAGACGAAATGTTGGCTTTTAATACCACAATTTCTGAAGGAGTTTTCTTGGCTTACACCGGTAATGCAGTAGTTCTGACCTGTAATCCTCTTGATGGTGCAGTGAATGTTCAGATACTGAAAGGGAGAGGTAATACGTTGTTACTTCATAACGGAGAGATAAAAGCAGGCGACGGACGCTATCATCGAGTTCAATCACCCGGAAAAGGGTATAAGTTATCGATTCAAGATCTTAATACGTCGGATTCAGATGTGTATACATGTACCTGGGATTACCGTTGGTATAAATTGATTAAAAATGTGTTTTGGAACGATGAAATACACGCAGAACTTCGAGTGGTCAATCGTAAGATGAAAGAATGTTTTCTAATGAATGGATTTGACGGCATATTTTTCGTAGGAGAGACATTTGATGTATACTGTCCTAAAAACATTACTGTTAATCTATACATTAAAGAGGGAACTAAAAATATCGATGTGCAGTCGACACTTGAAGATACTAAGTTCGAGAACGTGGCGTTGAGACGTATACATAATATATCGGCACAATATAATAACAGCAGGTTGGTGTATAGTAAGGAAGGCAGTGACTACTTTAACTCAAGTCCAAATATTACTGTATACGAAGATTTACAAGTAACGGTAGAGCCTCAGACTGTAAATGTTATTGAAGGAGGAAACATAAGTCTTACATGCCGTAGCTTCCCTCTGATACCATCAGCATCAATCGAATGGGATTTATCTGGAAGCCGGAATATCATTTCCAATGTCAACGTGTCTCACACAGTTAACGGATACAGATCGATAATACTCACAGTTAGCTTTCAAAATGTAACAGAAGTAGAAGATCAATATTCGATCAAATGCAGAGTAATCGCAGGATCAAAGAATAAAACCAAGATGGTAACCATTCAGCAAGAACGAAAAATGACCACCGACGTCACCATGACAACAAATTCATCGACGGAGATTATTCAAATAATCAAAGACGTCACCACGGCAACCAATTCACTGACGGGGATTGGACAGACACAGTCGAGGTTACAAGACGAAAACAGTAAAATGTTGATCATTGTTATACCACTTATTGCTACACTGGTGGTTATTTTCGGGGTCTTTGGTGTAACTTTGTACATAAAAAGGTCAAAGAGAGACGCAATCACAACAGAAATTGGAAACATTGACACCTTTGATCAAACAATGTATGCCAATGCGAAGATTGAGATGCAACTCACGGAAAATGATTCTGAACTCATACACAATACAGTTTACGAGTCATACATGCACGGAAAAACTTGATTGATCGAACTTAACAAAACACCGACTTTTCATGGGTCTATAAAAGTAGTCAACTTGCTTGTTCATTTAAACTCTCACACATACACACCCACAAACATCACTGTAATGGCATTTGAAAAAATACAAAAACTACACGCTACACACATTTTCGGACACCCTGGTCCTTCGTCAGGTGTAAAAGAGTGTTTGAAATCACGTTAGTCTACCGTATAAGCCCCAGACTGCACAAAGTTCTTGAACCCGGAAAGAAAAGCCATATCCCTATTGAGAACATGACAGTGTGAATGTACTTTAATGATCAATTCGACTTCCTTCAAGTTTCTGTTACTATGGTCAGACAAATTACCCAGAATTATGGCAAACCTAAGACAGTCGATATTGTGTTGTAGAAGATTAAAATGTTCAGCCACTGGAAAACTGGTTTTGTTCAGTCTGATTGTGCTTTTGTGATTATTAAGTCTTATACGAAAAGGAGTGGAGGTTTGACCAATGTATTGTATATCAGGACAGAGAACACAAGTGATAAGATATATCACAAAGAGAGTGTCACAATTGTATGGACCTGGATGTAAACACATCCCTCAAGGAGAGAGCTGAATGTCAGGGTCCGTGATCATGTGATGGTTATATATATATATATATATATATATATATATATATATATTCCTCACAAAATGTGGAAGTAAACAGAAAACAAGTTTTGTAATTTTTCCACCATGTTTTACGAGGACTTTAGTGATTGATCTACAACATCCTCGGCCTACCATTGGAATATGCGGGGAAGATATGTAATGATTGAATCAAGTATTGCATATGTGCATTTCTGCCCAGATGTTACTTTTCGTCAGGTACTAAGACAATAGCTTGACGATAACGAATTAATCTATACGTCGAACAATATGTTTTTATGGTAAACAATAATGATGCTGAAAAGAAGGTATACGAAAAGGAATAACTCATAAACAGGTATATTGATTTCTAAATTAAGTTTTAATCTCTTTTGTCTGTTTGCATGCCCACTATTATACCAGAAATATCATTCTTAAAAGTGTCTTAGAACTAGCTTTCAGTCATACAGCAAACATGGAAGGCTCGCACATTGCCAACCATCTCTACGACGTCAATACGACATTGTCGAAGTCACAAAAGTTACAAATCAAAATCCGTTTCAACAACTATGGTGTTTTTGTCCTATAGTTGTTTAAGTGAATTGGTTACATTAAATAAACACCGGTTAGGTGTTGCAGCAGAGAAAACGAAAGGTTACTCTGTTCAAAGTTACTTCCTTTAGAACAGAAACAGAAACATGAACAGAACCGAACAGAAAGAAACAGAACTCATTCGAAGAAATCGATAATTAGACGATCACTCTTAATTGGCAACCTGTTATAGCATTGTATGATAACGTTTACATTGTATTATATATAGACGTCAAGCAGTAACGGTAGATAGAACGATTGTTCCTGTCTTTATTTTATATTTCTTTTGAACTTTAACGCAAATGACAATAGTTTTCCTGTATCCATCTTGATAACCTGTAACAATATCCTAGGTTGTAAAAGTATCGGATGTTACAATACTTTATTGATATTCTTGGTTGTAAAATTATCGTATGTTACACTACTTTATTCATACTCTGTACATACTTAGATACACTGTAAAACCCAACCGGTAGATGAGCTTTCTGAACAAGGGTTATGACAGTCAGGATGACTCAATAATGTTAAAATAAGCGTTACAACATGATTTACGTAAGTTTTATGCGGAAACGTAGATCAACGTATGAAGATATCGTTGTTTCAACTTGTGATGGTCGAGTATCAAAACATTTCTACATGAAAACGACTGGAAAGAGAAGACTGTGCGTATTGAAACAAAATTACCGGTAAGTGATCGCTCGCGCGCGTATATCGACTAAGTAGATAACATACGTCAGGGGCCAGCTTTTCCAAGTCTTGGATGATTTAAGGTTCGTATTTAGAATGATTAATGCTCAATACAGTAATGATATTCGCAAAAATTCGACTGAATCTGAAATATGTTGTTAAAATTAGCCCAAGTCAAAGTTTAAAACTTGCAGCATGAAATTATATGCGTGATTGAATTGGATTAGAAAAGTTACTATTTCAACAGCCTAGCCTACAAAATTTATAAGCTCCATTTCACGTTGAACGTAGGCTGTGCATCAGGTTAGGCTATAGAGCTTTACAGATAGGCCTAACCATTAACAGTTGCGCAGTGTGAGACAAAGGAGTAAAACATTCGGTTCATCAGCATGAGCTCATGTGGTTAATACATGGTACTGATGAGCAAATTTGAATGAGGTATAATTTAGAGATATGTTTGTTGTGATTGGCAGTGATAGTGGTCATTCTGTACTAGCAAATATACAAACTATTATTGTTGATAAAAACAATGGATGGCTTGTAGTAAAATTGCATAAATCTATTTTTCAAAGCCACATTGGAGCATACAAAGTGACAGAGACTGAAAACTATGATCAAGTAGTTTGTCCAGGTAATCTTAAAGATTACTACCCTCTAACTTCCTACACTATGAGAGAAGCTAAAGTGGTTGTGTTAAAACACTCTGTAGATATACATGAAGAACAATAGGAGTTACCCTAAGTTGAGTTGTCTGTGATAAAGCATGAGCCTTACTAAACGTTGAAAGATGCAGTACTTGGATGACATTTACATGCAAAATTTCTACTCATGCAAGTAGCCAAGAGTAGATGTACAGTAGATCAGCTGCCATACTGCATATTTATGCAGTGCATTTGGTATACTGCAGCTGAATGGGTTGTTGCACTTACTGCTAAAATATTACTATGTGGTACAGTACTGTAATTCTAAGGGGAGTGTACGAAACAATATAGCCAGCTTCTAACTCACTTACATTGTTCTCTTTTCATGCATAGGATTGCTCAGAAATTGATACTATGTACAAATTGAGGGTAGTGTTGTCACCAAAGGACATTCAGAAGGTGTCCCTTGAGCAACGTCCAGAGTCTGTTGAAAACCTTATGGAAACTTTGAAAGATAAGTTAAGCCTTGAAGGCAGTTTCTAAACGTTTACGTCTAAACGTTAACCCAAGGAAGCGCTCCTACCCTGGAACGTCTTCATCAAAACACAAAAAACCAAAGAGAGCAGAAATAAATTACTTACCAGACATTCCAATTGGAGAATATGCAACAAGTATGGAGTCTTATTGAGAAAACTTTTGCACAGAAGTTCAAAAAAGAAACAGGGTCATGGACAAGATTTAAAAAATGATGATAAGGACCTATGCATACCGTAGACAGGACCTGGTCTTAAATGCGCCAGCCGTCAACGAAATGGTAGAAAGATGCCCGCCTTATTTCTTCCCGGTGAAGTAAGTTCCTTAATTGTCAATTAATTTATTGGGGTGCTGTCTCCTTCACTAAAATTGGACATTTTGTTTTGTATTTTTCATGATATAGTAGCTGCAGTGTATAATGAGTAATAAAAGTAATCACAGTGGGTGATTAGTGTTAGAGATGTTTTATTTCTTATGTATAAAATTTTGGTAAAATACAGAAAAAAAGAGATACAAAGTATGTGGTCTGAATATGGTGCAGCAGGGTGATCTGATCAGTAATTAGCATTTTAAGCATTTTTTAGCATTAGTAATTAGTATTTTTTAACCCATGGATGTCAGTCACTATTACTTATTTTGTTTGTCACTAATATCTGCACTAAATACCTGTAAAATTAGTTTTTAACTGTATATTATATATGGTCTTACCCAGGATTCCGATTGGCAGTTGACTACCATCGACAAATGCACTTACAAGTTGCATTTATACTCTCACCTTGGAAATGGCTTTCTATAATATTGCTACCTGGCAAAAGGGAGCCATTTTCTTTTCATATGGCAAACTTAACTAAATATTGTTTTCTACATTTCTCATTTTATTCTTTCAGTTGAAGGCTGAGTTTTCGAGGTTAAGCAACCTTGCTCTGGACAGCAGTTTCTTTTCTTCACTAGACCAACACCTTGACAGAATGGTGGAAATATTGTCAACCAGACAAAAGTTTCAGAACTTGTTTCACTTTGAGACAGGGGTAGGCTATATAACTCATTCTGTAGTGTATGGTATGATCAGATAATACAAGAGCTCATTCATCTATATTCTTGTTTTAGCAATACTTCAAATACAGTAAATAAGAGTACATACTTTTTATTAGAAATTACCTTGTGACAATTTAACAGTTACATTTTGCATTGTGTGTACAATATTACATGCAAAACTAGCATAAAGGTATGCTGTATTTGCCCCAAATATACCAGATATTCAAATATGGTTACCTTTGGTAGCACAAAGGTACTGTATGCTGTATTTGCCCCAAATATACCAGAAATTCAAATATGGTCACCTTTGGTCAAAATTCTTACACTGTTTTTATTACCACCTTGGAGGAAATTTACTTTAATTTTGGTTTGTTTCATTTTTGCATTCTACTGTATATGTTAACAACACCATTGGTTTATTTGATCCATCGTAAGTACAAATTGTGTCCTGGATATAGATTCAAGAAAAAGGGACTGCTGAATATTTTTGCTAATTGACAGCTTAAACAATAATATTCTTTAGTTAAAGAAGTTAATATATTGCTGTTTTAGTGTAATTTATCAACAAAAAATAAACCGTCAGGCTACTTAAATAACCCTCTTAACAATTTGAAACCATGCCTGTGGCATTACATTCCATTATAAACATTCATAGTTATCATGCATCTGAAGTGTTTAAATAGTTCATGTGGTGTCCTGAGAGATATTGCAAAACTCCATTTGACTGGTAATTATCTTGTTTCTTGGTAAATCTTGAAAATGTGTTGAAACAAATTGTAATATGGAACAGGATGCCATTGGAAATTGTTTCTCTGCTTTTACATTTCAACTTATGAAGAATTGTTGATTGGGTGAATAGGCACTAATAATAATCATTGTAATAATCAAAGAGCGAAACAAAGTTAATTTTATGATATGCCGATGTTTTCTTCAGGCAGAGAAATGATATAATAGCCCACACCTCTAGTGAGTTGGAAGGGTCCAAAAATGTCTGAAAAAAATTCTATCGGGCTTAAACTCTAGTTTACATTTTCATTTTTATTCAGAGCCATTGTTTGTCAAATAATCACTTTGTACTTGCTTAGTTATGGAGAATTTCTAACAGCTTGCTTGCATCAATGTGATTGGTATCATAGTATATGTTTCAGAAATAATTTGCAAAATTTGAAGTTACAAACATGTTCATCCTAAACAAAGCCCAATGAGGGATGTACTGTGAAATCATTTACAGGAAGTCAGTATTAATATTATATATACTGATAAAGGAAAATGCATCAGATATATCTGTGTTGTGATGAAACTATTCAAATCACAGTAATACAAGTGTTTGAAGGATCCAAAAACTGGCAAAAGACAGGATTGACAATGGAATTCTTTCAAAGTATTTTGTGTTCCAAATGGGTAAAAATAAAGTGCTTTGCTGTAAAGATCTAAAAAACAAACATTTTTCATTATGACTTTACTTTGCATGCAGGTTTTCATGAGCAAAGACTGTTGTGCTTCCTCTCAGATTATTAAAAGAGTTTTACAGAGTTGCTTTATCTTCTGATTAAAATGTAAGTTTTTGAGTACAAAGGACCAAACAGGGGCTATTTGCTGAACCCTGGCTTGATTTCATATACCCATTTCTAGGATGAAAGGTTGTATGTGATTCCCCAAACATATCCTTAGCTTTCATGGGAACTAGTTTCATGGTAATTTCTAATATAAGGGATCAAAATACCCTGAAAAGAAATTTTTCATATCATTGAAAAGATGAAGTTCCTGTTCTATGCTTGGTTTTCACAATTGAACAATGCTCTTATCCATCATAACTAGTCTTTGTTATAAAAACAGATGCAAGAACAATTGGTCGCATCACTATAGCTTTGCTAATGACAACTTTAAGTGCATTCCTTTAGTTAATGAAACATTGGTGTTTTGAGCATCGTTGCCTATTTACATGATGTAATTATGATTCACCTATAAAACTATTTGCCACAAAATTAAAAGTCTTTAGCTGAAACAATCATATTGTAAATGGCTGAGAGGAGTGGTTACTTCTTTCTTCTTGGCTTTTAACAACATTGGTTATTTCCAGCAGCCATAACATATTAATTTTACTTCTGTATTTCATACCAAAGAACACATGCACTTGAAATTGGTATTTACTATCTCAAATGAATCATGGAAATGAATGATTGCAGCAGGCATGTACCCATGCTCCATGTTCTTCTGTATCTCATTATTGATACATTTTGGCGTTGTTTCCACCGATAAAAGTATTAGGCACTTTTTATGCGTTTGATTATTTCTTCTATTTCCTTGTTAAAGTACATTGTTACTGACTTCAGAGGTTGAAAATAAAGTTGTGTTGTTAACTTAGCAATATATAGTTTTCTTTACTAAAATTGTCTGTTGTCATAACTCAATTAAATTGAGGTAACCCGCTGCCTAGAATATTCCAAGTAGCGTCAACTTAAATATTCAAAGGTAACTCTGGAGATAATGGAAAGTGGGAAAAACTTGAATTGGTCTTGTCAGTTTAACGAGGAAAGGCTATGCTGTATCAGCTCTAATGTTTTAGTTACCATAACTTGCCCAGCTTTTTCTCAAAAACAGATAAAGATTAAATTTGTTGGACTTTGCTGATATCTGTTGCCACAACTGATGAACATGAAGTGTAACAAAGTAAAACCAGTGAGTTGGTTGTAACCACTACTGTCAAGTCTTACTTATGGAGTTTCTGGGTTAGTAGAGTGAACTTAAAAAAGTTAAGGCAGCGGGTTACCTCGACTTTTTCAAGTTGTCTTGACGTGTTGGGTTTTACAGTGTACGGTACTCTATTTCAATACGGACCTCGGATAATCGGAACGGAGAACATTTTTAGCAGGATCTTATGATGCGGTCGCTTGGTTCTCCTCCTAACGGAGTCAGACGTCTTACAATCACCAGGGAAGTAGCCAGAAATTTGAAGGGGGGGGGGGGGGATCAGAAAAGAAAAGGGGCACTTCTCACAAAAAGGAGCATTTTTCACATTTAACGGAACGCCATGACTGTACTAAGCAAATTTGAGCCCAAAGTGCCTCCCACGTTGCAGGAAATAACCAATACTAAGAGTATATTGTATTTACGAAGCGGACGAACTTTTAGCAGAAAGATTGAGAAGGATCGCTTAGCTTCCTTAACCTGAAAAGAGGGCTTAATGATCGGGAATACAGCAGCAAATGTATTCAAGAAATGCATGTTTCAAGGAATAACCAACGTCATTCTCTAATAAAAAAAAGCTTCACGTCCTGGTTCACACCTATATCCGTCTGATCAATGTTATGGCCATTGTACTCCAAAAGTTAACTGTTTGTTTAAGAACATTCTCGACGGCATTGTTCACATGTGTTAAAAGGATTGTCTGGTGGCCCAAAGAAGTTACCTTAAAAAATAGTAAATAATTTTCCAAACATGTTGTCAAAGTATGAGAACGCTAATGTTGC
Source organism: Apostichopus japonicus (assembly GCF_037975245.1). Classification (NCBI taxonomy): domain Eukaryota; kingdom Metazoa; phylum Echinodermata; class Holothuroidea; order Aspidochirotida; family Stichopodidae; genus Apostichopus; species Apostichopus japonicus. Next base: position 6,781,453 of record NC_092573.1, read on the forward strand.
GTTTGACAGAGAAACGATTTTTTAATCGTTATGGATAGACATTTCAAATATGATTTGAACAGTACAATACGTGACGTCAGCTCTGCCATAGCAGATTGCGTCATAACCCACCCTCCGCACAGTACCTATACGGTAATCACAACAAAAACAGCGTTTGTATACAGATAAATTTCTTCCTTAATTTCCGGTGAAATTTCTTAAAAATTAGATATGTTTTCAAAAACTCCTTAAGCCGCCATGTACTTGAGCGGTGGTTCCGTGGTCTTTGTGTAACACAAGGTAAATTTTAACAGCAGACTCTGAGTTGTTCAGGCTATACATCGCGCTATCCAGCTCCAACGCGAAAAATGTTCGCATGTAGGCTGTACTCAAACGTTGACAATCGGACAGTTCTGCGAAGCCTAAGCTTCTCAGTGCTATATTCTGCTCTGACAACGATTCGATCAATTTCTTCAATAATTTCCGGTGAAATTTCTTATAAATTAGATATGATTTAAAAAACTCCTTAAGCCGCAATATATGTAGTAGATCGGTGGTTTCGTGGTCTTTGTGTAACACAAGATAAGTTTTAACAGCAGGCTCTTCGTTGTTTATACATCGCGGTATCCAGCTCCAGCGCGAAGAATGTTCGCGAGTATAGGCTCCTCTAACGTTTACAATCGGACAGTTCTGCGATGACATCGATCCTGCCAAGTTTCATCTTTCGGTTTAACGAATACTTTATAAGTTTCCTTTTACTGTTAATCTGATCCGTGAATTTTATTTCAGCGATTTCGAAGAACAGTTAATGAACTGTGGTTTGAGTGTGAGTGTACTATGTGTAACGCTATACAATTACACCAACTGAGCATCGTAGTATATACGTTCGCAAGTATGTACGTTATATATATATGAGGCAATTCAATGTGCTTACACGTGAGTTAATTTGCTGCGGAATTGAGAGTGCTAACTTCAAGTCGCCTGTTTTGCCTATCTGCAAGCACTACGTCAATCACCATATTGAAGCGTTCGAACAAACGGTACTTTTGGTGAGAAACTGGTGAATTTGAAAACCAGATTTCTACAAGAAGAAAACGTCGAATGGGGACAATTTTTACATGGTTAGAAAGAGAAAAATAATAACTACAAGGACAATGTATCAAAATCTTCCACCAGACAATTCCTTTAAGCTATATAGCTATATAACTTAGCACAGTTTAAAGTGTACAATACCATGTACGTATCTCGCAATTACCGTTATGTCGGTCACTGTATTATTGTACGTCTTAATATGAACACATTGGCTCGTGTTGCTATGCCAATTGGACGCAGGCGCAGGATGCCCTTTCGTCAGATCGTTATGCTGTACAACGTAGTGTTATTTTATTTGCGTATTAATATTGTTTTGAGACGCTTTTCTTTAGTAACAGTAAAGAAGAACGGAGTACTCTTTCGAGACAATTGCTGGTTATGTTTCTTTTAAAGTTGATATAAAATTGTAACTTTCTGAGATAAAAATTAATGTTTACGTAGTGCTTTGTATGAATGAATGGATTCGTGGATTCGTGCATTATCCTGGCCGGGGCGATAAACGCACGGTAGACCAATGATTAACCACCTAATTAACAAGTTCTTATGTAATTACATCATACTGCACTGGTTCGTTACATACAAGAATGTTTGGATAACAATGGAATGTACACCTGCATGATTTGTATTGTCATAATACGCTGCAATGTCTGGTATTGTTCCAAACGTTATAAAATTTAAGAAGCATGCCCTCATTAACTGAAGTTACCTAATGCCAAGGTGCGGGATCTTTTTGAGAAAGCTATTGAAGAATGACGTATTTCTCACGTATTTCTTCACATTTTCGTTTTTAAATTAGTTGACAAATTTGATCCAATTTTGATCTACAATATTTGATTTTATTAAACTTTAAATAAATAAATATATATATATATATACATATATATATATATATACATATATATATATATGTATATATATGTATGTATATATATGTATATGCATTTGCCTTTGTCGTTTACCTCCATTGCATTAACATAAAGTCTGTTCAAAGTATCTCTTTCGAGATCCGGCTTTAGGAATCACAAATGATTTCGGGTTGGTTAGCATCATGTTTGATCTCTAGAGTAAGGCAAAATATGTCACCAAAAACAGAACTAGTATTGTTCGATACAGGTGACAAACGCCTACAGTGGAATTACGACCTTCCTTACCGGTTTCGAACCTCTGGACATACAATCAGCGTCCATAGCCTAGTGGTTAGGGTGTCCGCGTACAGAGCGGGAGGCCCGGGATCGAATCCCGGTGGAGGCTGGAAGTTTTTTCACTGTTCTTGATTTTCCAACTCATTACGATTTTCATATATATATATATTGTAATGTATATGTAATACGAATATTGCATTCTTACCACATACCACGAGGCAGTATATTTATGGCGAATACTAAGCCTATACTCATACCATTGCATTCAGCTACTATATTTATTGTCTGTAACTAAATTATGCTTATTTATTTCTCGTCGGTTCTTGTGATAAATATACACGATACATAAACAAAACCAACAATAACGATGCATATGTATGTTTTACTGTGTAATAATAACACTATATTCTACATTATAAACTAAATGTGTATAGCATTAAACGTATATATATATATATATATATATATATATATCTACATTATATGATAGTTGGTAATAAATAATTTATGACAGTGCGGGCAATGACATTAATGAAACATCTCGGTATTCCCATTAGAAGTGAACGAACAACTGAAGCATAGCTGCTATGTAGGTTATCTTGTATCAAACCATATTCTGCAGGCCTCATCGCGTCACAAACATATGATATAATCATTTTGAATGTGTCATACAACTGCGACACATTACTATAGGCCGATGGCAGAATGAACAATTGGAAACATTACAAATGAATTATTACCTATTTGATTGATCTCTCAATTTGCATAAAATTGCTTATTGACATGTGTTTGAATCATTTAACTGGATAATTACACAATCAGTTGAAGGTATGGTCGCACGTATCGTCCTCATAGCTTTTTTTCCCCTTCCATGTCGGATATAAATCATCTTTCATGATCTACCTACAAACCACTTATAGTGGTGATAGTCAACGTTCCGAGAAATTAAAAGAAATGTATTTCTTGAAGCCCTGTATTGTCTACTTATTGTAGCACATAAGTTAGATTTATCCCTATACGTATCAACGAGACTCAATTTGAAAAGAATGCTTAGCTGCTCGTTTCCTGTAGTTAATTCATACTTCCAGATGCCACCTATACTTTTCGTTATAAGAGCGCGATTGAAGTCATTCTTTAACGTTGTAAGATGTAAACAACATTCCTAAGAAAGTGTGAATCACACATCAAGTAAAATATTGTTGTTGATAGCTTACTTTATCCTAAGGGCACATGATACCTAATATGTCAGCATGCGAGAAACAGTTTGAATTAATCTCTTCAAGGACAACGTCAAATATCGCGACAGTTATATCGCTGCAATATTGTGGCAATGTTCTGGCTCATTCTGTTCACATAACATTACGATGATATATCTACAAAGATTATATTTACGCAATTAATCACAGGATTTTTCATTTTATTTAGCAATATAATTTTAATTTATTAGTTTGTCACTCCGTTTTTCTTATCTTTTTCGTCGTTTATAAAGCTCCTCGACAAATTCATAGTATGCGCATGCTCAGTACTTTTGTTAATGAAGTAAGAGAATTCTTACTGAAAAGACTAACACATAATATATCAATCATTCGTCTTATATTAGTTTTCGTCTTGATGTTTATTTTGTCACATTTGCAGAACTTATCCATTAATGTCATTTCGAATTCGATTAAGAGAGTTGATTCTAGCGTAAATTTTTAAAAACTTCGTGTCTTAATAAAGAAAAGGTTAATGTTGATGCTATGCATCGATGTGCTTTGAGGTGTACTAATTACCAGATGTACTGCGTAACTACAGATGTAAAATAAAACAAAAACGTTGTCTTAAAAAGAAAAATTGATCTGGTCCATTTTCTATGTGAAGGAATTGATTCAGTTCGACCCCTGCACCCCTCGTCCAGGAAAAACTGCAGACTTTTTTTTAAGTACCGATAGTCAATAGAGCAGGGGTTCCCTGACTGGGGTGCATAAACCCCAGGGGGTGCGTGAGTCCATCTCAGGGGGTTCGTGAGACGCTTCTGAAAGACACAGGCCGCATGACTTTGGTGAAGTTGGTGTACGCATGACAGTACGTCGTGAAGATAAAGAGCTGATCTGATCTTGAAGTTTCCAAATAAATATTTGCTCATCTCTTGTTTTTTTTTCATTACAATATTAGAACTATTATGAACTTGATCCGTTACAAAGCACTGTTATGTGTATTATAGTATAATAATGACTCAGATCGTGTCTCGAAAGTTGGGGACTCGTGTACAACTCTGACATCCACAGGGGGGTTCGTGGGGGCATAAAGTTAGGGAAGCCCTGCAATTGAATAAAGTGAACCCATCTTTCCTAGTTATATTCCTACGTAAAGCTTTATACCGATGTCGTATTCAAATTTATCAAGGAATGGTTGATTTTTTGTGTTTATCAGCAGTGAAAAGGGTATATGTTGATCAGTGTTTTGATAATATCAATTAATTCACAATAGCTATCTATCAGAAATTGTCACAATCTTTCAGCTGCGATGTACAATAAGAGACGTATTGCCTTAAAACATGTGCCCTTATTGCAATACCGCAGTGTGTGAAAATAAGGGGAATAAAACAAATAATGTTCATTCTCTAAAACTTAAAATATTCCGTAACTACAAAAGTAAAAGACAAATCTTCAATAGAACAGACGTTTTCTCTCACAGCTGTTTATTATTTTGTTGTAGTTATCACTTTCTTCTTAAATCAATATAAAGACAGTATATAGTATTTCTTACAACAGCATCGAATTCATTGAAAATTTCACCACATGCAATTAAGAATACGGTTTCCGTTAATATTTCAAATTTTACAGATTAAATATAGTTTCTCAAGTTATTCTAATTATTAATCACATTAATAATGAATAATCATAAAAAGGTGACACAAATATTTACGAAAGACCACTCTCAATATTGCCATACCATATATAAATATATATACAGTTGATTATTATGTTAATTTCATACTAATTTTATGAAACAAAAAGAAAACAGATATTTATGTTGTTACTGTTATACAATTAAGATGAATATATTTAGCATTATTAATTAAACAAGAGTAAATCGCAAGAAGATAATCATCTCAGAGGGAGACAAACTTATGCAACTTTACAGAAAAGGAGTCATTAATTATTATAATTGTTTAAATTTTTCATCCTACAAAGTGAAACGACAGTTCGTGAGTGAAGTAAAGATAATTGTTTCATAGCAAACAAAAGGGGTTCTTAATTGGCTAATTACACATTGACAACAAAGCGTGAATTGTATTATATAATATTGTATTGTGTTGTATTACAATGTATCCCACACAACACACGCTATGCATTCTACAAGATTCACGTGTATCTATTTTTTAATCATAAGAACGTTAGCAAACAATAATTCACATCATCAATTCATATGAGTTGAAATCACAAAATGAAATTCAATAAAATCATGTTTTCATAGTGCAACATGATTCGGTATCACCCTTTAATATGCTGTTTAGTTTCAAATTTCTTTCAACCCTCAGTTTGCCCTCACTGAGACGTGTATACGTATCTAATTAAAGACTCCTCGAAGTCTATCAACAATTTGTGAAACCTTCAGTAAAGAACTTTTGGAACTTATTTAACAATGTTTAAAAAATATTGGAGCCGATACAAACGAGCTTTCACGCATGATCCAAAGAAATATTTTTGTTGTAAGAAAAACGGAATAATATTCGTATCTTATTGTCATTTCTTTTGTTTAACATGTCAATGAATGGTAATAAACGTGTTTACCGTTCAACTCACCCACCCCCCCCCCCTAAAAAAAGGTGAGTAATAATAAGTGCATAAAACATTCTTATAGTAACAGATAATGTCATCGTATATTGAATATTCATAATGCTACATGATCTTATTTACAAATTGCTACGTTTCATAAGGTTTGTGTATTTTATATTAAATATACATTTGGTATGTCAGTTATGGTAATATGTACATCTTACGTACTACTCCCGTTATAAGGATCTTGTTTAGTTTAAGAATCGAAAAGTTCACAGTATGAAGACAAACGTTAGATCTATATACTTTCCGTTCGTCATACAGAACTGTGAGTAGAATTCATATTAAACGCAGGAAAGCAGGAGGAAAGCATAGAAAATGAGCTCTTTCAAAAAGAGCACACAAATCGAGGTTCAACTGCCTATAACTTTTGACTGGCAATAAATGGAAAAAGGGATTATCAAATCATAACTCAGAAAGCAATAACTACATTTCTTCAATTTTACAGATCAATTTCAGCGATGAAAGAAGCAACGCAAAACCCGAACTGTCTAGATTCTAACGCCTTAACACTTATTTCACACTACAAGAGACACACTCAAAAACACACTCACCACGAGGTAACTTGATTTGAATTCTGACAAGAAACGACACCTGGAAAATTAACTGGTTGCCCAAGAGACCATTTCAAAATTATACTACCCTGCAGCTGTATGATATAACCTCTAATTGGTGATCCCATGTGGTTATGTGGTGAATAAACGCAGGACAGGTTCTATATGTGAAGTAAAATGACCGTATCTAAGCAGAAGACAGCTTCTATACTCATTACTGGTTTCAACTTCTCACTTTAGCCGTGATGGAGTTACTATATCCCCTGTAAATGAGCGCCATGTTTCAAATTTGAGCGTCCAAATTACAAATGCTTGTTCTTTCCATAACGTTAATGAGATCAATATTAGCGGTACTGCTATATACATGAGAGAAAGAAAGAAAAACAGAACGAAAGAAAGAGAGGTGGAGAGATGAAGAGGGTTGAGAGGTGGAGAGAGAGGTGGAGAAAAAGGGAAAGAATTAAGGCGATATAATTTATGAGTTTTCCAACGTTTGCATAGCCACTTGCTATCTACTCTTAGAGTGCCGAACAAATACAAGATGAGAAATATGATCTTTGATGTTTCATAACGATTCGAGTTTTTGCCTGCTCGTTGTTTTAAACAGGGGTCTCCGGCATGGTGTTCCATTTTACCTTGTCCAACTTAGCAGGTGACCCCGGAGACAACTTTGGTTCATCCTGCTTTGATGGTGTCGATGTTAGCATTGGTTCAGGAGTCTCTGAAGTAGTACTCTGTTGTCTCAACAGCTCAAAGTCACTTTCTCTGACAAGCTCATACTTCCCAACTTTGCGGTTCTTCTTAAGTAAATCTATCAACGTTTGGTCGTCTTCTAATATCCTCTCTCGTTTTCTGCAAATGTACCAATTTCTTCTTGAGCCACGGAAGATGTGGTATAACTTACACCCTACAACAAATGTCAGTACCGACAACCAAACCGCTATTAGCCATGTCATGTGGTGTAGTTTGGGGAAACTATTACATATTAAGGAGGGGTAGTAGTCGCCCAAAGCTTCAACTAATAACTTGTCTTTTAAATATGGAGGTGAGGTACAGGTGGCTCTGGTGATTAAATCGTATTGGAACACGTACTCGGGTTCTTCTACTAATACGCTTACCAACCACCTCACATTACAATCACATTTTAATGGATTATCACTTATTTGAAACTCACGTAATTGCTTTGCTTTATGAAATACAGATTTTTCTATCGTCTTTAATAGATTGCTGTTTAAATAAACCTCCTCCAAAGCGTAGCATCCTTGAAAGATATCCTCCTCTAAAAATCTGATGCGATTGTAGGAGATTTTAACTGTTTTTAAATATCCTAATCGGCGAACATTTGGAAAATGTCTTAGTTTGTTATGGTCTAACTGTAAATACATGAGGTATGGAATGTTATTGAAGTTCAACGGTTCTTCTTCATCACTTAGCATGTTTCGTTGGATACTCAAGTCTTGAAGTTGATCAAAGATTGTCAAACTTGTAGCATTCCAAACTGGCAGATAATTGCCAGACACGTCTAACTTCATTAAGGAGTTCGACAGTGGATAGAGTGTTTCGGGAGACAAAAACAGAAGTTGATTACGTTTCAAATTTAAAATTCTCAAGTTTGAATTACTAGCAAATATAGCAGGAATGTGTTGCAAAAAGTTATTTTGAAGGTAAACCTCTTCCAAGTTGAATAAATGAACGAACAAATCGTCCGGTAATGATGTAAGTTGATTCATGCTTAGGTCCAATATCTCAAGCTTATGAAACCATTGGTTGAATGACGATTCCGCAAGACACTGTATGTTACTGTTACTGATTGTTAACACTAATAGAGATAAATTTCTCTTCGGAAGATCGAACCAAGAAGCCACATTAACACATTGCACAGACTGATTAATCATCATATCATATGAGCTACTGACAGAGTTGTAATTGTCGTAATAGTCATCAGACACTTCAGCGTTCAACGAGGGAGATGACGCAGCCTCCATGTCCGACATGGTCAACTTTCGAAGTTTGACCAGAGAGGAGAAGGTTCCTCTTGCTATTTGAGTGAGATCGATCTCATTTCCGTCCAGAAAGAGAGTTCTCATCTGATTGTGGTCCAGGAATGTCTCGGATGGGATTGTCTTGATTGAATTACTTCGCATATCTAGAATCTGCAACTTGGTCATTTTGCTGATTCCATAAGGCACTGTATGGAGTGAATTCTGGCTCATATCTAAGGATATTAGTTTAGTTAACATACTGAGCGTTCCGTTTGTGACTGATGTCACCCCACTGTTCACCAACGCCAGTTCACGGAGGTGTTGAAGGCTGGATACGTTGAAATTGTCCGGGGTCAAATGAGTAAAATTATTATCATTGAAATAAAGTGAATGATATTCTCTGGGTAAATGAGAGGGCAATTCTTGCATCATTGTACCGGAACAATTTATACGTAAGATGATGTCATTGCATTGACACACGTCTAGACAGGATGGCATCACATAGTATCCAAAAGACGAAAGGTGCATGGTGGATAATATCATCCAGTATGGCAAAAGCATGTTTATGAGAACAGCGGCCATAATGGAAAAATACAGTACTCCGAAAAGTAGTTAAATAAGGTGAGAAGATTTTATACTCTTAAAGTATTCTCAATGTACCGTACCTTTCCCAAATAATAAACTTGCTAGAAAGGTTCAGCGAATGGTTACATGAGCATATGTGTTTGTCGGTAGGTTGCTACTTGATTTCCAAAAGCCCTACAGCCATGTTTCCCACACGAGCGTTGCTGGGAAGTCCTATCACCCCAAGAACCGGTCATTGTGTATTCATGCAACCGCCAACTGAGGCCTGAAAAGTAATAAGAAAATCAAGAAGTATTAAGTTTCGTGCTCTTATTGCAGAAATATTTAAAACGGAGAAAGCTTGGAAATTTTGAAAGCTTGGCATATGAAGACAGCGACAGGTTCGCAAGTCTATTTGTCAATTAAAAATAGTCAAGAGTTTTCAGTTAAGGTGTTAAGCATATTGCGAACATTTTGCTGTATGTTCTTTCTACGCTCAAAAGGTGTATACCATATCCGATTTGTATGTCTGCCTGCTATTTCAAAAGTTTATTTTCTGCTTTATTAAATAAAAATCAATAATAATAATAATAATAATTTCTTTTAATAATTTGTAACAAATTCATGACATGGATTACGGGTTTCAGTGTTATATTGTAATGGGATAGATATAATTGCGAGCATCACATTGATATGCAGTAATATATAATTAATCACAGGGCGTATAACCACAGGGCGTATAGGGATTTCTCTTTGACTTGGTTTCCTCTTTAGAGAGTCAAACCACAGTTAGAGCTTCTTCTCTTTTACAAAGTAAATATATATGTATGCTAATTCATGGCGTCTTCGTTGGTTAACATCACTAAAATAGTCTTTAGGGTTATTTTTCAGTTATGTAATACCAGTAATAACAAATGAAGCCGAGACCCAAATTCTATATAAGATCAGAGCTATATGAGGCAAATTGAAGATAAACGATTGTACGGGAGTCATCACCTGTCTCTCAGATCTTACACAATCAAAATGCGGAAAAGCCATTAATAGATGCATGGATATTCCGGATCAAATCTCAAATCTTGCTTTAAATAAAGATTTGCCATCAGAGTAGACCATTCTCATCATCGTCTTTCAGCTAAATTATTCGACAAATATTAAAACGTCTTCACAAAAATCGACGAAAATCCATGTAGAAGATTAATGATAGCAGTGTTCCAGTTTAACTGACGGCTTACAAATCTCTCTCCTACCTCTCTCTCTCTTCCCCCCCCCCCTTTCTCTATGAAGTTGTGCAGTTATAGAAAGCTTAAGTACATACCTTTTAAGTACAACTATTCTTTCTTGCATTTCGCTTCAAGAATTTGTTCAAAATTCCGAAATTTTGTTGCAAGGCATAACCCACTTTGATTTTGTCCTTATCTTTAACACGCGGAATTTTAAGTAGTTCCGGTGGATATTTATTAGAACGGTCAATGAACCAAATTTGCCATTGCTTTCATATTAAAAACCACAATGAAATACATATTCGAAATTTGCTCCTAACGTGACATTTTGTTTAATATTAGTAAAACACCCTCAGATTGCCCGAAGCCTTAACAATGTAGATCAAGATGAATTTTGTCCAACAATTCTCTTTTAGCGAATTTTTAATTCATATATTTCCTTTTGTGTTCATCTTCTTGCGATGTACCCATTCAAAACTCTTGTAGTGCACGGCATTCATCGGTAGTGAAATGTAAAATGTCAGACGTGATTGGATAAAAAACCACCTTATAAGAGCCTTTAGTGAATGCTAGAGGGTAATTGTTTGGCCTTGTGTATTTTAATGCATAACACTTTATATAGCATTCTGATTACGTTTGATAAATACCTCCCTTTCTCTTCTTGCATGTTTTACGGTATAAAGTAATCTTATGCACGAAATAATAAACATAAATATATATATATATAGATATATATATATAGATATATATATAGCATATATATATAGCATATATTACGTTACTTAGTATATGGACCACATACTATATATATATATATATATATATATATATATATATATATATATATATATATATATATATATATATATATATATAAATATCGATTTAGGAAAGCAGGATCTCACATTTCATAAGTCCTCTCACATCCTACGTACCACCTAGGAACAGAAAAGAATGTAGTGTTTAACATATATGAATGCAAAGTCCTCGAGAAGGTTATAACGTCAAAGGCAGTAACCTCGTTCCAGCTGAATGTAGTATTGAAGGTTATCTGTAGTATGTGGTCCATGTACTAAGTAACGTTATCATTCCTCTCCCTATATCAAATTCGTTCAAGCAAATACATCTTGTTATGTAAAATACGACCACTATGAGGTTCTATTTTTGGTACATCGAAAGAGAAGCATTTGACATTATACTTGGTAAATAAACCTAACCAGGTATCGTTCACTTCAAAACAAGGTTCGTCTGACGTATATATGTCACATTTAGCTAAGCGAAGTAACCAGCCGGGCTACGTCAGACATACAGTTCGTGATACTGCGCATGTACAACCAGAGAATGCATGGCGAGCCATATGCAATGCTCTAGCATGTAGCAAGGGTGTAGCAAATAAATAAATTATAGATAACTCTCGAACGAAATAGTTGTCTCATTCACGTGATAATAACTACTCAGTAGCAACTGATTTGAAGCATCTTGGTTGAACCAAATTATATTGACATAAAATACATCTGACAAGAACGAAAGGGTGGGTTTGGAGATACAAATGTTTCATAAAATACAAAAAAAAAATAATAATATTAAACGCAAGCGATTGCCTTAACCTTTATGGTTGCATGCATGAGCTTGATTGCAAGATGTAATCAATGTTAGACTCAGGCAGTACACAGTGATACGACGGAGAAATCCTGTGCTACTTGGATTAAATCCAAAACACCCTGTTATATTGTCCTGACCGGGTAATCTATATATATGCATCGACAAGACATGCTGATGTCATCAAGGTATTGCAACTTTCCATGTACACACAAACGGGTTGTAAGCACGCGCTTGTGTAGGACAATTTCTAATATTTGTCTCCAGTACTGTAAACGCTAAATTTCATTTATTCATGCCAAATCCCTATAGGTAACCTTGAACAAAAATTTTGGACCTTCAAGGCATTGATTAAAACTTAACCATTCAAAAGGATCACGTACATACCGCCAAATGTTAGAGTACTTTGCATTCAAAAACATGTCCAACTGACGTTTCGTAGAAGTTAAATGGATTTGTGATAAAGTACTCCTTGTTACTCACGCTGTGCAGCCCGCTGCGACATATTCCTTCAGCGACATAGTCTCGCTCAAACTGTAAATTCCTGCACTCACCATGTACGACAAGGATAGCCTCGATCGTTATATTACGAACGTCTAAAGTGTATATTCGACAAACCCGCCTCTTTAAGGCGGAAACAATCCTTAAAGGCAGGAATAATTGTAGATCAAATTATAGACTTATGAGGTCGAGAAATAATGCCAAGACATGAACCATGTGTGTACCTTTTATCAAATAATAAAATAGCTTTTTAACTTCAATGAGGTCGGGAAGGTACAGAAAAAGATATTTCATATCTTTTTTAATTATTAAGTCCCATCAAAGACAGCTGAAGTTGCTCAGGCATGAAGACATCTCTCGCTCGGGAGGAAAGCATTTGGTAAAACCTGAGTTCGTTTATGGAGACGTGTCGCCATAGAACCACGTAAACACATTTCAGTGTGAGGTGGTTCTTATACCTTATTCTTAGTGTGTCGTTAAAATCATCAAATTCTTTGAGAGCCTTGCTTACCTCGACTTTATCTCTAGAATGTCTCGCAAAAACTGTTGCGATATTTTAACGTGCCATTTGGAAGTGTTGCTGTTTACGATTAACACACAATTAAAACACTGTTTTGTTCTGTGTTGTTATTTCTTGTTGGTGTTATTTGTTGTTATTGTTGTTTTTTCTTCTTCTTGGACTACATGCATGCTAAAAGCATATACCTGCTTCACATTTGTTTAATATGAATCACCTCACGGGTCAAATGACGGGACTGATATCGATGACGACACAAACAACTGGAGCTTAAGAATATGGGACGCCGTTAAGTCTCCATTATTAGCATAAGTGCTCTTTTCTATCACGTCATATATATGCACACCACATAAACATGTTTCTGATGTAAAAACAAAATACCGTATTTAAAACAGCCTATCGTATTATATTGTGAACGTTCATATAACAGTTCAATTTAAGAAGAGAAACATATGGAGAAAATAATTTAAACCTACCGTTATCACGCCAGGGTAAGATAAAACTGGCCTGCAATGACATTTAGACGAATTACAGTCGCACATGTTTTCTTTATGTTTCCCTTCCAGCCCCGTCGAATGTTTAGATTTGCCAACCACGCAATAATGTGAATCTCATGAAGTCTGTACACACAAACTAACAAGTGATGTCAAAGACGTGCTGATGTGTGTTTGGCATTGTGTTGAAGTGAAGTCATCGTAATTTTGATAGCATCGTTGAAATTGCAACTTGCTGGTATAGGAACAATGTTTATGTTGTCAGTTACCAAACAAACAGTGTTTGCCTAGTATTGGAACATCATATATGCACGACATTATACCTCAGCTAAGGCGGAATCTTACTGTATCGATATAAATATATGTTACATATTGGCTACTGAATAATATATGTTCTACCCCGTTGCGTTAATCGCAGATAGATCACGCGAAAACCGTGAACTGTTTACTTCTTACGAACAATGATGGAATGGATAATAATACCAGAGACTAGCACATAATTTCAACGGTGTGTATGTATTTGAGACGGGAGGGTGGAGTGGGGATGGGGGTGGGGAGGGTATTGTTTCATACTGTAAGAAACCCTTCTTTGATAATAATCACAATACTGTCTTCAAAAGCCTTGCTTACCCCAGAAAATAGTAGTACATATAGTGTATGATTAAAGCAAATCCGAAGGGAATAAATATCACTCAAAATTCAGGGAGAAATATAGTTAATTCTATAAAACGATAAAAGTAGAACTTTAACCAATACAACTGATCTTGATTGATTTATAGCTAATGCAGATGATGACGATCACTGCATTATTATATCGATAATATGTTGTCAGATTTAATGATTTATATATCAACATAATAATGTGCAAGACATCTGGCAATCATAAATTAACGATGAAATCATTTATGAATGCTTTGACTAGGACAAACACTGCCATATGTTCAACTTATATTATGTCAGTCTGGATGTAGTGAACTCCGAGTAAGTCAAAAATTAACATTAAGAAATCTTCATGAACACAAAGAAAAATCGAAACAATTGCATCACCGAAACAAGACTAAAACCACCACCACCAAACCAAACCAACAACATCAACAACAACAACAACAACTACATCAACATCAACATCAACATCAACAACAACAACAGAAGAAGAACTATAGCATATGTAATTTATTTTGTTTTAAGCCAGTTCATTTATGTATATTTATATATCGCTTTAATGTGTTGTGAGAACATTCGACATATAGTAAAAACGTAAATAATGTTACACTACCTATGTCATGATGCTTTAATGTATCTTTGGATATTTACATTAAGACTACCGAGTTAAATGATCGGCGGCAAACTACAAAGATGACGTCACGTCGTAGATAGCATGCATCAGCATATAGCCAAATATGTCCTTAATTGTTTAAATGGTTTTCTTCGTTCAACACGTATATAGAGAGTTTCTTGCGCAAACAAATCGTTGCCTTTAACTGGATCTCTTTTCATTATCTAAGTAGTGTTATATATTCTTACACACACACACCGACCCACGCACGCACACACTTAAATATTTATACTCCTTATATGTCAATTATGACTCTCATTTAATTGCTCGGTATTCGTTTTTTAATTAATTTCTTTTGAAGTACATGCGGGTTTTCTGTATAATTGTATACCGCAACTCCGTGTGTGTACTGCAAAAAAAATTCTATAATGAACGTAAGCAGATACTATATTAGAAAATATAATGGAATTTTCGGTCCCTCTGGAACCTTCATTATCAATTGTTTCCACTGCCAAGTATTGCTGACGTAGGTCCCTGGGGTACCGAAAAATTCCCATTTACTTTCTAATACAGTACTCTTTATTTGTCAATTACGAGTCATAGTTTTTGGCCCTTTCTTTCTACGTACATACGTAAGATTGAGGGTTTTGATAGATTCAAACGCCAGTTTTCATCGCGCATATGTCTTTCACACAGAATAGCCAGGTGTTTTATAACAGACTTGATATGGTATAATTCTCTTGGATCCTAACCCATATGTGCATGTCTAATTTAGAAGCTCGGCATTATAAATGTTTTCTATCTGACTATCTATGTAATGTATGCCTGTCTGTATGTGTCTCTATCTGTCTATCCGTCTATCTATCTCTGTTTATGTCTGTCTGTCTATCCGTCTATCTGTCTGTTTGTCTGTATGTCTGTATATATCTATACTAAATGGCAATGTGTTAGAAAATCCAGAACAGTGGAACAATTTCCAGCCTCCACCGATATTTATATCTATCTACATTTCCAATTTTGTTCAAAGATGTTTTTCGTCAAATAAGACAAAAATATCACTTTACGTATGAGATAGACATGTGATTTTAACATTAATATAATAATTTTAAAAAAAAATCTTAATTACAACTCACCTCACATCACCAGTAAATCAATTACTTTCGACGTATTTTATTTTATTACTTGATTTCATTTTCCGTCATAATAAATTACAAATTTAATAATCAGTCAGCGTACTATCATTATAAACTACAAAAGTAATATCATAGAATGAGTCACTGCTCCTTCTTCACCCTTTTTAGGCCATCAGCTGAAGGTCGAAATTCGCTTGTTTCGTTCCAGCAACTGCGGGTCTAAAATTTCTCTACAGCATTGAATACATAAATTAACTAAGATTAATGATCCAAAAGTTCTCCATGTACTTTCCTGCAGTTTTTTTGCAATTCCGCTCGAAAGATCGAACTATATTTTTTATTGCGTATGTTAAGAAACCTGCCGTTTTACGTTCAAAAGTTGTGCGCCAGTGAGATATCTGTACCATGTGATATGAATTGTCCAATGAGCCATGAGTTGTGTGTGCAATCTTTGTAGAAAACAACAAAGATGGCGGCTCCCACGGGCGCTAGTCAGTCTCCGACACACGGAAATCTACAGTGCTCAGTGCACATTGAATCTGTAAAATTTGAAGCAGTCAAGGCACTGACGAATAAACGATGGACTAAAGTTACTTCCTGCGCTAAAGATTGGCTTAATCTCAGCGGCGGAGACAGTGATATCGCCGTACTACTGATTACTCCATGGCCTACTACGATCAAGAGTGTGTTCAACAGCATAGTATGATGGGGTTCCACGATGAGTGTTACAGGCGGTTCATTGATAGCAAGCACATTGCTGCAAGAAAACGGACAGTTCCAGAGGAGACCCCATGTGATTTTAAACGAAGAATTGACGGAAAAGATCGAGGAAACCAAGCAGAAGCTCTGGTGTATTGCCTGTTCAATTTATTATATGTGGGAAAAGAAACAATACATTACTCGGCGTTGCAAACGGGTGCAGGACAAGCTGCAGCAGGCAGAGACTTTCGATGGAGGTAAGACTAAGCATACTACACCACTCTACTTGTACTTCTGTGGCATAGTTGAAGTGTTAAGAGAAGTTGCATAATGCAAGATCAGTAGCTCTTGAGGGATAGAATCCAAGTCAAAGGGCACAGTGTTGGACCTGAACATAATATAATTAGTGGCATGGTCATCTGATTTGTTTTGTTATAAGGTGGTAGGAACGGAAATTTGTTTCAAATTCTCCATCTGGGGCACTAGCCTAAGTGTTAAATACAGGCTTCATAGTTTTCTTACTGTGGCCCTTTATTTGAATGATAGAGATATTATATTAGTTAGAAAAATAAGTGTAACAAAGGTGCAATAAGGTTAGGTTTGCAAGGTCTTATGGTCAGCCTGTCTAGCTTTACCAAAATGAACAAGTATCTGTCTCCTTTATTATTAGTAACAGATATAATCTACCATTGTATAATTCAAACCATAACATTAAGAGATAATGTACTGTACTGTCAAAAAAAGCCTGTTTTAATTCTTTTTTGCATGACACTGGTTTGCAAAATTTGAATGTGTCTTTGTTTGTCCATAGAAGATGAGCAGATCACATGGTATATAAATAAAATTGTCTTAGTTCTTATTTGTTCAAACTTACATTTTGATCAACAGAAAATGCAAAACAATTTGCTTCTTTTATTTCATTTTATTAAAGTATTGCTTCGACAAGCAGCAGAGCGGAAAAAAGATGAGCCCAGATTTTATGAATATTAGAGGAAAAGACCGTGTTGCCATTGAAGTGAGGTACCACTCTCTATGTTGAAGAAACTAGATACAATTCTTGACAAGGAAGACATACAGATCTTGAAAGGTAAAGTACTCTCTTCAATGTGTGGTTCATTGAGTGTTCAGGGGTGGATCTAGGACTTTTGGAATATGGGGGTCCTCCCCCAAGGAAAATTAAAAAATTCTCTAAACGCTTTGAGATGCAATATCAGGTTAATCTTTCCATTGAAATTATTAAAGTAATTTGCAACATATTTCTAGCTGAATTGTAATTATATTGGTACCCCATCATAAAATGTGAGACTCAAAAATATCCAATTTCATGGTACAAGGTGTTCTGTTCATCTCCTCCTCAGAGCAGAGTTTACCACCAACAAAAGATGCTCTGATCCAGCATGTTAAGCGCTGCACCAACCAGGCTGCTATTCACAGTAGGGCATTGCAGCAAAGGATTGATGCACTCTC
The DNA here is from genome assembly GCF_037975245.1 of Apostichopus japonicus. Lineage (NCBI taxonomy): Eukaryota > Metazoa > Echinodermata > Holothuroidea > Aspidochirotida > Stichopodidae > Apostichopus > Apostichopus japonicus. The sequence continues at coordinate 6,799,493 of NC_092573.1, forward strand.
ACCAGAGGGACATGGATGGAAACTTGAAAATGATGACTTTATCACTTGGATGACGAAGCCACCTGACCCAGATGTTTTGCTTCAGTGTGTCAGCAGTAGCTGTAGAGTCGGCAAATGTCTTAAAGGAAGATGTTCCTGAATGAATGCACAACTACCGTGTACAGACCTATGTAAATATAGAAATTGCAGCAACTTCCAAGAAGATGTTGAGATTGTTGATGCAGGGGAAGATGATTTGGAGGATGAACTGTGATGGTGTTAAATCTTGATATCTTAGTCTGAAATTTTAATCAAGTTTGAAGTTTGTGAAGAGGGTTAACTTTTTCAAGTCATGTTGTCATTATTTTGTTCCCCATAGTTTAAAGGAACCAGAAAACATGATCTTATTCCTATATTCATTTTAGCTATTAGTAGTTTTATGTAGATTACCCTACCTACCAGACACCTTATGATAAATATCCACATTATCTTCAAATCACACTTTTTTTGCTGAGAGGGGAGGGGGAGGAGGGTGTTATGGGCATGCTTTATCTCTTGCATATTCACAACTACATTTACTGATGACGATGACGCAAATACCGCGTCCTGAAACCAGTCAGAGGTTTATATACTGTTGTTGGGGAACCATCGCCCCTGACCCTGTTCCAATATCACGGTTCTTTATTGTTTTGCCGTAACATTTCGTTACCTGTTTTATTCATATTGTTAACACGTTTTGTGCATCTGTTCAAGTTTTGACTGAAGGATATTCAAGTCTTTAGTGACTTTTATTTCATCTAATTATCTTCACCTCTACTACCGAATGGACTTTCCCTTTTCCATACCATATCTGACTTCCATGCAGTGAATTGAAGTGGATCCTGTTATAACTAGTACAACTGTCCTTGGATGAACTTTTAATCACTTATTAATTCCTCGCCGCGCCTTTTGATGAAGAACCTGTATCTTGAATCATCGCAAAGGCCCAGCTCTACTACACCATTGAGTGTATCGACCCAGTCTTAATAGATACATTATTTCTTTCTATCTGGGGCTTAAGTTAACTGTCTTCGTTATTCACTTATTTGTACCATTCACCTTTATTATTCATATTATTTGTAGAATATAGAACTATTATTATTCAAAATACCATTCGCAACCTTGTCGATCTTTTCTTTTATACGTTAACTCCCTTGGAAACACTTTTTGCAGGAATAGGAATTATAAACATGTCGTTTCCGTAACATGGAGAAAGTACCTAGCTTTGCAGCAGACTGTAGAAAGAGTACTAAGGTAACGGATATATACCGAATAACTTTATTTCACATCTACGATATGCCATGATGTCTTAGTGTGCCAACTTACTGTATATATTGATTTATACAAAAAAAATAACTCACTGGTCTTGGGGCATTGGCACATCTCACTGTAACTAGGGATTTAGCTACATGTAAAGTAGAGGGGGAGGGGGTCACATGTGTAAAACAGTTTGGATGGGGAGTGTAACAATTATGGAGAGGAACTTTTCATTATATGTGTATATTTACGCATACATGCACAGACGAAATGCATTCATAACATAGGGGGAAAATCTAAAAATATTTGATTTATTACAAAGCATTATATCTGAGTTTATTAAAAGTGCTACATTTTTATAATTAAAACCCTTAAGTTATAATGTGCAAAAATTGTATTTCATATTTCAAAGTTGAAAATGTGATTTTTTACCATTTTGGCGAAAATGGAGGGGGGGGGGGGAGGGCACAACTTGTAATGCCTGAAAACAACCCTCATAGACCCTTAGACCAGAATCTTCTTCCACCATTCTTGTAACCCTGACCCAACTATTATACAAAAAAATATATATCAGTCGTAATTAAACATATAAGAAAAGAGTGCTATGTATGCACCACTGTACCAAATCTAACGTTAGCACATGTGTTCCTAATACATAGCATCGTAGCACGTAATGTCTACATAAAATACCCAATTTCAAGGGTGCGTTACAAAAATACTGCAGGAAATTTTTTGGAGAACTTTTGATATAATGTTTGTGATGCATTAAACTACCCAAAAATGCATTAAAAGTTTAGACCCGTTGTTGCTGGAACGAAACTGTTTTTACAGCCACATTTTGAGCTTCAGCTGATGGCCTATTTCACACAATCAACTATTTTCATTTATACTCTCTTATATCGGTTTCCTTCTTACGAAAGGGAAGCTAGTCAAATTCTTTTAGTATACGGAAAGAGGCGCATGGAATAATTGGATGCTGGAGCTAAAGTTATGATATTAGGGGTACATTGGATGATAACATAATTAATCAATCATGATCTAGTGTGTGAATTAAAAGGAAGATAAATTTCAATTACGATCGTGTCTACAGTATTAAACAGTCGGCAGGTTGTACATCGTAAAATGTTAAAAGAATAACTTACGGTACAGAAATTATTTTTCATATGTTGTCAACGGTTAAACAATGACTGAAGGTCAGTGCACGTTGTATCTCTATACCACTTTTAAGTTTTTGAGGAAGATCCATCAGTAAAAGTGGTTGGACAATATAGTCTACGGCATAAAGGTCAGTTCTCAAATGTAACACAAATGCCTATGGAAAAACAGAGACTCCCATTGCGTTAAATGATATGTTTACATCTTGTTACCAATTTGCCAGGGGCGAATAACGTTGAATGTCACCCAGGGGTTGTTTCTTTGAAGTTAAAGGAGCATGTTTTGGTTTATGTATTATAATTTATAAACAATAGATTAACGTCATACAATTAGACCTGGACTGATGAGTCAACTTCATCATAAAGTTAGGAAAGGAACTTTCCAGAGATGGAGCATATTTTAAGGAAAACCTTAATAATTCTTAAACATTTATGAAACTCAATTTTTTTCTTGGACTACCGCATATCAAGACTAACATTTTGCCTTTAAGCGTAACGCACTAGCTATGGCATTGATAAAATGAACCCCAAACGTGCCCATGCAAGAGTTGAATGGTTTGAACAAGTATAGGGAAGTATGCAATCACCTCTGAAGGCCTATACGTTACGAAGTCTGATCTATAGGTCTTCTCAAGGTATAGTTGTAAAAAATATTGCGATGGGATAGCCTGATAAAACTATATGCAATTTCAATCGCAGTACGTGTTTGCTTCTGTTGTGTTATCCATGTATCCAATATGTATAAGTGTAAATTCATACCGTAATGTTCCTCTATATAGGGATGACAACGACGGTTAAACATTTTTACATACTTAAATACCATATTTGTATATACAGGGATGTGCCCACGCTGGGCGGCACTGGGCGGCCCGCCCAGCACTAAAAATTACCACCCAGTACTGTCTTAAAAATCGTGAATCCCGCCCAGCACTATTTTCATCTAAAATCCCGACATTCCTAACAATATATTCAACATAAATTGGGCCCAGTCTATGCCAAAATCATACAGACTAATAATGCATGAGTTACGCATGTGAGAAACATTACTTACGGCTCTCAATCGGTCCCTTGTAAATCTCTTTTAAACAAACTAATAACTTTTACCAGGTACGTAATATATTTTTCCATAATTATTTTTTTAATGTAAATTGTTAGCAAAACTGTATGTGTATATGTGCTTAAAAAGCTACACAAGTGCCAGCATTTGGCATCTGAGCACCTTCAAATATGGTATTTTAGTATTTAAAATTGTTTGTATTGATAAAGCAATGAACTTTTAGCCTGGCCGACTTATCTCAAGCTTGCACTCGACTTGTTAACGAGCCATTACTGAAAGTTGAATAACTCGAGAGTTGTAAGTAATAGTATGCTTATGTAGTTACCCCGTTTAAAATTTGGCCTCTGAAGAAAGATAAGAGGACTTCTTAAGTGCAAGGGAAGAAGCAAGTTGTTGCAAAGTTTGGCTGATTGAAACAAAGAGTAGAAGACGAGGTTCGTCTGATTATTTTAGGTGTTAACATTGATAAATATATGGATTAGAGAAACGTGGACCGAATTTTACTTTTGATAATTCACAAAATCAGCTTGTTACCATCAGGAAATACAGTTACTTAATAACAAATTAGATGCAGATGTGTAGACTCAAGGCCTATACATGTATGTATGTATGTATATTAGATCCTCCTGCAAGCAGGAACTCGCGAAGAAGCCTAATTGGCTTATCAAAGCCGCAAGCTGACCGAAGTCAGTCTCTCACATTCATATTTGACATTCACATTCATATATTCACATTCATTCACATTCATATATTCACATTCATATTCAGTCTCTCACATTCATATTCACATTCATACATGACAGCAAGCAATGCTGTGTATACATGCATGGAGTTCAATTGTTTTCAGTTGGCAACATTAACATAATGCCAGACATGATACAAAACTATATACATTTTCATCCTCTATTTCTGACTTTCCATTGGTTTATCATTGATTTTTGTCCTTGTCATATGTCGAGGGGAGACTAAGGAATTAAGTGTCAATATTCCTCTGTTTAATATGTAAGTGTTCTTTTAACGATGTCACCACACTATCGAAGAAACGTTCCCCGTAGACCTATCCTTTTTTGTGACGTGGGATGTACCCCCATGGGAAGCCAAATGTAGAGTTAAAGAGTGCTTAAGATGCGTTGGGTTTCCTCTCCGGAATGATTAATATTACAGAGCTTGTTTAAAAGGGCCTCCTTTCATATATCGATGAATATATAAGGAGTTTAGAAAGCCTCAATTTCAAGTTCGTTATGACTAAAATAGTGGAATCAGCTTTCATAACTATGGCGAAGTGCATCAAAAATGGCCTCTATTTTAATGTGTGCATTCATTGTGTATACTAACTAACTTTGGTGAACGAAGTCCATACACGGTCGTTCCACACAATTTCAGCCCTTTTCTATGCACCCCCAAACTATGGAATCTGATCGAGTGTTACAAAGTAAAGCCATGAATATAGTACATCGTAGCAGGCACGTAGCAGTCACGTAGCGAGCACGTATCAGGCACGTATCAGGCACGTAGCAGTCACGTAGCAAGCACGTAGCATGCACGTAGCAGGCATGTAGCAGGCCTGATAATGAAACGGATAAGGCCAAAACATTTTGTTCCCATTTTCATTAAACCTTGCGTTGATATATCTTTCTTTGCATGACACGTCCCTATAGGCTCTACCCTCTGTAAAGAATTCAAATTTTAGGGGACGGTAGAAAATTTTGCTGACGACCGTTCTGAGGAAGGGTCTATAAGGGGAGGGAAGTCCCCTTGCACAAAGATGTTTCGAAAAGAGAGCTTAGATGCAAAAAAAAAAGGTGCTATCATTTGAACTACATTTATATATGCGACTTTGCGTGCGTGCGTGCGTGTGTTAGAACATTTATGTCATATAAAAGAGACCCCGTGTAACCATGTTCCCAGTGGCTACGGACCTTTACATATTTACGGTACCAAAGCTTCAAACATAAATAATTGCTTAGATGTGGGTATATTGGTATTCGCAGGTACCTGATTGAGAGGTTGAGTGTTTCTTTAAGATGATAACTGAGTTCGACACCACGCTCGGAACTTATATATGTTTGTTTCTTTTGCCATTTTTGCGCCCCTGTTTCGTCCCTGGAAACTTCAATTGGGTCCGTTGCCCTCTCCCTATGCACCCCTTACTTTTGGCTACGTCAATGCACCGTTAAAAGCTATAAAATAATGTACGTTAACAACAATTGAAAGATGAAAAAACCAGTAATTCATGATGGTCACATGATAAGAATTGTTACTCTCGTTTAACCAATCTATTCAATGGAATTGAAATGGCAATCTATATTGCATGGTTATCTATGAAATGTTTCCAACAAAATCAACTTTGTGATGTGACTGCAAACAATGGTTTTGATTTTCTTGTCTAATTAATTTATTCACAGCCCTTAATTTGTAAAGTCTCAGTATGTTCCTACTTTTAATTGACATGGTATAAATGTCAACTTATGTCTAAAGGCTATGTAAAAGTGTGATGATGTATCATAATGACCCAGTACATTAAATTCATCATTTTATCATATTTTCTTCCGAAGCAGTGAACTCTTTTACACACAACGAAAGTAAAGAAGAGTACAACTGTTATTGAATTCTGTCAAAACTATAGCCTAACGCGGCGAGTCACTGGGAGGACTGGTAATCCCCGTATATGTATAGGCTATATGCAACCCTGCAGTAAGTGTTCATTTTTACACTGTTCGGCTGATGCATCGTTCGATTGCCGTTTCCTCGTGAGACTTCTTCTCTCACACTGTATGCACCCAGTTTACCGATTTCTATCGAATTACCATCTCTTTCAACATGTTCTCGACCTCATTTTCGATGTAAACTTCTTCACCCACGAGACCTTATGAAATCAACTTTCGCTACATGCAGGAACCAATTTAACACAGATAGTCGTTCGGAGTGGCTTTCATCATGTCTGTTAACATATGCTGATAATATTTACAATCTTAAGAAATTTGCTTAAATGATTTCTCATGCATGTAATGGTCTCCGCGTATACCATACAAGTTGAACATAATATTTGTGCCATCATCAAACGCAGTAAAACCTTCCCCCAGAAGATTAATTTCGCGACCCAGATACTCACTCTCACCGCGTCAAAATAGTACGAAGTAAATCTATTTATATATTTATTCATTCCAGGAGAGATAGAAGCCAAAAAAATCATGTCAGCACTGTCACATTATGTTGTGTGTCAGCAATATTGAGAAGAGAGTATACAACATTTTGTTTATGACATTCTGTTTACCAACAAATATAAACCTAATATTAACATGCCCACATGTTTTGAAGAACATGGTAGAACGGCCAACGCATAACGCTAGTGTATTCTTGTACATACTGGTATAACATGGCTGTATATATATTGGCAATCTTTATAGTTGTGACTGCATTTCATATAAGACTATCACACGTAACCAATCCAGGCAGGCAGCAGAGATTTAACGGATAACAGTAACACACCATGTTGTTATATAGGAACGGTTATACACTCTGGGTATTATTGTTTCTTACGTAATCGTGAATAGCGCTCTCGTTCATACTTCAAATAGTCAACCTCCCATGCAGACATAATTATTTCGTGTCTATATAGAATTTATGGGAAAATATCTGCACAATTACATCAAAATATGTCACCATCTGTTATACAGATGTACAAGGTAGCCATTTCGTCTCCACATACAGCATAGATATACACAAGACAAACATATTATCACCATGTTACAGGCGATGGAATACAGAAGACGACGAGGTTATTTAAAGATCGTATATGTCGAAATACTTCCCCATATATACAAAACAAATCCTTCATGACAAGACGAAGATGAAGACAACACTATGAAAATTGTAAACATAGAAATTTGTTGGATTTACGAGCTGTCTCCGCTGTTAAGTACTTCTATAAGTAATTACCCGAAGTGCATCTAAAAAAAAAACATAAATGATATTACGGATTTATCTTGATAAATCAATATACCCTCTGGTCGCCAGTATAGCGGTAACCGGATTAGAGGTGAATTTATAAGGATGAAACTAATGCATGGCAGAACCAAACTTGATGTGTCTTTATTATGTTGATTCCTATAGCAACATGAACGCTTCACATATCTTACGGATACCACCAACCCACGCAAATTGCTCTAGTAAAGCACGGCGTTTCAATAATTTGAAACGACCGTCATATCGTCTGCTATAGCCTTCTCTTTGTCATTGCCAAGGTCTTCGGATAAAGTTTGAGGTGTTTTAGTGTTTGCTTCTTTAGAATGGAAAAGCTTATCATGGATGAAACTACTATAACAAAATAATAAATATATATGCAAAGCACATGGTTAGCATTCAATATATGACAGACCTACCATTATATCTTTGAAATGATATACCAGTACTTTACAGTTGATGACGTCATTGGAGTTTAATATAAGAGGACCTTCCCAGAGAAATACCCGGAGAAAAGTGCAAGTAAGCATAGAAAGGTTACTGTCGTTATTGTATATAATGTACTATATAGTGTAATAAGTAATACGAAATTCTCCTTCTCCTATGTTGTAATCTATATATAGCAGATTGAACCGCGGTTACCGTACCGTGTGTATAGGTATCACGGTTTTCCCTGTTTTCCATACTGATATGCTCTACTGGAATTGAAGCTAGTAATTCGAGTCCCAAAATGAAATGTTAGTCTTCCAATGTATCGTGTGCCTACAAATTTCCCTCTTCGTATTTATGTGTCCATGTATATCCACCACAAAACTCACAGATATATGACAGTCAATAATGTGATAAGGAGAATGGGGTATATAGGAAAACCTTTTCCGTAACCAATATTTCTTGCTAAGATGATGTGTAAATGTTTGCATCCTCAACCTAACCGCCCCCCCCCACAACCCCCCACACACCCTTTCACGGCGCTTACACAACAGGGCAAGATCAGTATCCTTTGGCAAACTTTTACTAAGCTGTATTAATATAGTTGAATAGAACACTTTATTGAATATATATATATATATATATATTTATATATATATATATATATATGTATATATATATATATATGTATATATATATATATATATATATATATATATATATATATATATATATATATATATATATATATATATAAATATATATATATATATATATATATAAATATATATATATATATATATATATAAATATATAAATATATATATATATATATATATACATATATATACATATATATATATATATATATATATATATATATATATATATATATATATATATATATATATATATAAATATATAAATTAAGGGTTGGTCTATCTTAACGTAATCACGAGGAAAGAGCATTACCAACACAATTTTTAATTTGAAATACTAGTACACGATAGTCACGTACATGTCACAATTAATTATATTCTCCCAATATGTACATCTTTATACCCATATACTAATAATAGATTGGAAGAACACGCTGTAGATAAACAATTTTAAAGCGATCGTACAATTGAATTAGTATATAAAGCAACGTGTATACACGCAACGCTGTTTATATGGCGTGAATTTGTCGTTCGTATAGAATTTGGCCCTCTATCGGACGTTAAGTTGACAAGTCATTTTCTTGGGGCGGGGGGGGGGGGGTATCTAACACTTACTTTATTGTCGTATCTTACTTATACAAATGTAAAGTTATTTTTATCATTATGATCGCTCTTGGGACCATTCAATTGTTCCTGTTAGTAACAATAATGAAAGCAGTCATGCTTGAGCTATGTGGCTCAACACATTTATCTGTTTTGATACATGATGATGTTTTAACGTATGAAAATGTAAGCAAGCGGTGACATATATGAATACGCCTATACGTTTAATCACCGCAAAGCTGTGTAAGGTTAGAAGCACGGAAGAGTGAACATTACCCGTACATTATAGATTTGAGCTAACGGCAACTGATCCAGAGGAGAGTAGTAAGAAGCCAGTAAGGATGTTAACTGATCGCGTTGACCGTGGATCACCCCCCCCCACCCACCCCCTCATCCAGGGAGTTGTTATGGAACTCCCCACCTCATTCCCCACCCGTAAAGGCAACACAACTCATTTCTATTTCGTCTTGAGAAGAAAATAAAACGGCGAAATAACTGTTACTTTTGTTGCGCAACGACATGAATATTCATATATGCAGATGTCCTGGAAGTATTTATCCGCAGTATAGTATAATCGTAGATTTCGCGAATAATTTCAGACAAGACCTTGAAGATGTTCTCTACACCTTCCAGATGTTTTCCCTCTATGGTAATATTTCTCTTTCATATGTGAATAGTTGTGCATAGACAGAACATGGTCAACACTGAAGAAAAATTTAAAATCAGAGACAATTTAAGAAAAACAAACTCAGAAAAAATTACCTTCAATTCTTCTGCAGCCTCGCTGAACTTTGGTGGCTGATAACCTCAAGATAAAATAATCCCCCCCCCCCCGCAATTTCATTAGAAACACAAAAAAGAGGGGAAAAGTAAACTTGATAGCAAAGGCTTTCTTGGGTTTTCTAATGCACGAGCAGGAAATTGCTCAAGGAGTATAAGTTCGTTTAACCAGGGAGTTGTTATGGAAACTCCCTGGTTTAACAGTGGATATATATTTTGATCTGGCTTCTAGCGCTCACCAAGTATCTATGTATGTTTAGTTCCATCCGAGGTTGAAGGAACATGAGAATGATTTTGCTGTAGGGCATCTTGAAGAAAGAGAATGTGCATCCAACGATAGATCAACATCGTATATTTTTATACAGAATAACACGTTGCGCCTATTATCATTTCATCGGTATACTAATGCTCAAACTGCGATGAATAGCACTGATGACGAAGAGCACCCTAAAGATCATGATAATAATTGGATTTTCATCGGTCCCCCAACCCCGCCCCCACCCACTTACCCCCCCCCCCCACCCGTATCACAACCATCTCACTTCTACAACCCGCTTCAGAGATTTCCTTCTTGAAAAAAGGATAATGATATGATTAGTTGTCATCGGCAAACTATTGCAATCAATCAAAAGAGCATTACAAAGAGAAATAATGTTAAAACATAAGAGGTATAACATCAATACTGACATTATATAATACTAGATTAGGTATTAAATTCACAAAGAGTAGAACATACAGTGGAAAGATAATTGAATGATTGAGGATAATACTAAGAAAGTTTAACAATAAAACCTGTGGATAAGAAGTCAATGGAGAGCAAGAAAACAGGAAACAGAATATAACGAAGGAGTAAGAGTGACAAAGAAAGATAGCAAAGTATACCCCTACCCCGTCCACCCCACTATGTATCCACATCACTATGTATCTACATCACTGTGTATCCACCCACTTTGTATCCACCCCTTGCAATATGTATCCACATCATTATGTATCTACATCCCTATGAAACCAGGCTACAGTCCACCCCACTATGTATCCACATCACTATGTATCCACCCCACTATGCATCCACCCCACTATGCATCCACCCCTTGCAATATGTATCCACATCACGATGTGTCCACATCACTATGTATTCACCCCACTATGTATCCACATCACTATGTAACCACATCACTATGTATCTACATCCCTATGAAACCAGGCTACAGTCCACCCCACTATGTATCCACATCACTATGTATCCACCCCACTATGCATCCACCCCACTATGCATCCACCCCTTGCAATATGTATCCACATCATTATGTATCTACATCCCTATAAAACCAGGCTACAGTCCACCCCACTATGTATCCACATCACTATGTATCCACCCCACTATGCATCCACCCCACTATGCATCCACCCCTTGCAATATGTATCCACATCACGATGTGTCCACATCACTATGTATTCACCCCACTATGTATCCACATCACTATGTAACCACATCACTATGTATCTACATCCCTATGACCCAGGCTTCAGTCCACCCAACTATGAATCCACATCACTATGTATCTACATCTCTATGAAACCAGGCTAAAGAGTGTTAGGAAAAGGAGATAGAACGCAGGAAGCATTGTGAATTGTTAGATAACAAAAGAGCTTTGTAACAAGTTAACAAGGGTATGTAGAGACGTGAGACGGTCAATCAAAGACTTTCATCTCTTGACTATTGAAACAGATAGAATGCTGAGTGGATTTCAAACGATTTACATGAATGATGAGAGAGTTGCTAAATCTAGCGTTGTAGTTGTGCACGGAATAACGATTGACCGCCCCCCCCCCCAAAAAAAAAAAAAGAGGTTAAAACACTTAGGTTGAGCCCATTACAAAATCATTGCAATTATAAACGTAGATGAAGTAAAAGTGACATTTTTTTTATGACAAATTGACTTACTACAATAAACCCAAATAGCAATTTTGGATGATCGAAGTTGGTTTTCGAAAATTCTTACAATTATCAAAAATGTATCTTTAATGAAAAATACTAACGAAAACAAAGGCGAAATTAAAGGAAATTGTGAGGCCCTGAATGTTAGGGTTGATTTGTGATACCATAAATATAGACAGAGAGAGAGTGTGTGTTTGTTATCGGGAGGATATTCAGCATGGGAATATATGTTGTGACTGTAGCAAGCTAAGAAATGACAACCCGGAAAAGAAGTTAATACAAAAAACGTCTGAAAATGGTCCAAAGAGCACTTTTCGAAACATTTAGGAGGTGACTTTGGGCCAACTAGGGCTACCATTGTCGGGGAAATCTTTCAGTTTGTCATGAAAGATTCTCCCAAGTTGTCGGGAACGTAAAATCTTGTCGGGCTGAACCTGTCAGCCTGTGTCAAGTATAGATTCATTGTCGCTTAGTTTATCTAGAAATCATAAACTTTTGTCCTGTAATGTTGCCGTCGAAACCTGAGTAGACGCCTCTGTCAGACAATTTTTTTTTTTTTTTTTTTTTTTTTTACAAATATAATAATGTGAAACAGTTGAATACGAACACTCTTTGAATTTTAGCACGTTTGCTTGTCTAAGTAAATGCGACATAACTAAGGTTTCCTTTATAGTCCTCCGTGTTTCGTAGTTTCTATGGCAACATCGAGGAGAGAAGGAGACAACACATCTTGTTACTAACGTAATATCATACACCAGAATAGTGTTTGATTTAGCTTGGACTTTGGTCTTCCCTAATTCTTGAAAAACCATTTAAAAAAAAAAAGAACACACGCTTGATAGAACATGATTTTACCAATTGCTTATATGTACTGTGTGTACTGCTTGTGCGATGCGACGTATAAGCCTGAGTCACGGGATTAATGGATTTCTACGGTTGACAGAGCTAACACTTGGAAACAATTTATATGTCTTAGTTAGTGTTTACACGGGTCCAAAAATCGGGAACCGGGTACCCGAGAGCCGTTACCCGTCGGGTATCCGGGTACCCGGGAAAAAATGTTTACCCTCGTGTATCACGATTTTCAAGAAATTACATATTGAATGCTATAATAAATAAATTATATTCTCTGCTGACAATGTTTTCATGTTCAAAACGTATGTGTAACTGTAAGGTAAGGTATAAAACCTTCCTCAATAATTTCTATTTGTTTTTTTTCTGTCATAAACTTGTTAATTACTCAATATAATTAACATTAGGCTACTATTAATTAGTAGCAATGTTGTTAACATCGCACTGCCGCCGCTGCTTATGCTTGCTGTCCACGTCTATTGGATCAGACCATAAAATATCCCTTTACTTTAGCTCAGTTGTTACTACTACTATCTATTATGGTTCTCATTAGCCGCGAAATTACGCGATTCGCGCAATTTGATCGCATTTGGAATACACGATTAGTAAAAAGCCACTTGCGATTATTATTTTTTAGTTATCCCGTCTATAATCCATAAACATGTCGTAAAATTCCTTGTCAGCCTTTCCTTAGATGAAATAAACGAATGAATAAATAATAATTTCTTCCACATGGTAGCCTAACACCACACTAAGTCAATGCATGAGAAATCTAGCAAAGCCTAACCATCTGTTTATTCGCTGAAATTGTGACGCAGTTATGAGATATCCATGGAACACATTCATTATTGCTGTTACGTTCGACCACGTGGCTGCCTAACACCACACTAAGTCAATGGGGTAATCTAGCATAGCCATTTGTTTATTAGCTGAAATTGTGACGCAGTTATAAGATATCCATGGAATACTTTCGTTATTGCTGTTATCTTCAACCACATGGTAGCCTAACACCACACTAAGTAAATGGGAAATCTGCCTAACCATCGGTTTGCATTTTTTTATAAATCACACTTTGCGTAGGATTCGAGTAATAAATTAGGAACCAGGTAGTACCGCGTCGGGCGGGTACCTTCGTAATTGCTGTTATCTTCGACCACATATTTAAGCCTAACACCACCCTAAGTCAATGGGAAATCTGCCTAACCGTAGATTTGCAATTTTTTTTTTTAAATCACACTTTGCGTAGGATTCGGGTAATAAATTAGGAACCGGGTAGTATTGCGTCGGGCGGGTACCCGGGTACCCGGATAACCCGTGCAAACACTAGTCTTAGTGAAGAATGTAGAAAAAAGATCAATCTGCTAATTGAAATTTCACACTACACTCACTTTAATGGTTATTCATTGTTTTCTTTGAATTCTAAGTAAAAAATGTTAAAATCAAGAGGCACAGTATACATATATACTCAATCATCTCGGGTTGTATATGAATTATCGCTGGAATAGAAGCAAATTGAGGTTTTCGTTGAATATCAAAAAAGGTGGTTTATTTCCCAAATGGTGTGAAGGAAGATAATGTACTGTAATTTAAAACTCCCTTGTTAAATCAAGACGTGTAAGAATGACATCACCAGATCAACGGAACGTTCAACAAAAATTTGATTATTAACATACACTGTATGTTTCTGTATGAAGGTTTCTTGTAGAAACTATTCTTTTAACAGCTACACGGATCACAATACACGGATCAAAATATCCTTTACGCCTACAGAAAAGTGAAATACGAACAGAATGTAGATAACTGCCATACATCACAATTAGATAAGCTCGCACTTGGTCGCAATGATATCAAGATCATTGTGTGCGGCAGGTTCGCATGTGTGTGTTACAAGTTCCACAGGTTCCACAATGATATTGTACGTTCAAAAGGATATAGTTGTTTCAATGAATCATAACTATAGAAAATTATAAACACTGTAATAATCAATACCATATCAACATGGAAATTAAGTACAAGCAATAAATAACATTATGACGGGGTACCTTCGGGGACCAGGCGGTTTGGGGGGGGGGTGAGCGGTGGTATTCCAACACATTTAGTTTTACATTTAGAACGAACGTTCCTTTCTTTTAAGGTTGCAGGGGTTTTATGCATATTGATCAAACTACCCCGGTCTTTTTGTGAACAGAATTTCATTCCATATTTGCTAAATTATGTCCCTAAAGGTACCATATATGTACAAATTTTATTCATGATCAATTTTATGAATCATCAATAACAAAAGCGATAAAAGTAAAATATTTAAATTTTAAAGAATAAAGGAGCTACCCCAATTCGTTTTCGTATATAAAGTCATAAAAGTGCAGTGGTTTGTGGACGATGATTTTACCCATACTACGATAATTAAAATACTACATTTTTTTTCTATGCTCAAGTAATTTTGATTTCTTCAGAGTTAAATACCCACATAAAGTACACTTTTTTATGCAGTTATTTACATTAACTAGCCTATATATAAGCGCTAACGATTTCCCACGTACTGCCCCGTACAAACTGTTTTATATTATATATCAAATTCTATTCCCTACGAATTTATCTAACAAGGTCACGTAGCTCGACAACGTATGGTTTATAATATTTTTATACCGATATAAACACGATATAACCGAATATTTTGCTGGTCCCCATATAATCATTGACAACACGTAACTATTAGTTAATATAAATTTTAGTTTTCCTGGTTATAAAGGTGCGATGATAAGTAATCAAAGATTAAGCAAAAACAAAAGGTTATGTTACATTCAGCTTCAGGTGCCAAAATGTAATACTTTCCAATAACTTCGAATGCCTCCTACTTGCAAAAAAGAAAGAGGGTAAAACGTTTGGTTTTAGAAATAATTACGTCTCAAGAGTACAATTTTGTCGTAGATACTAATATAGACAATATATACATATGCCTCCGAACCTTACAGAATGCACAATGTCACTCCACCCCACCACACCCACCCCGCCCTTGCCCTTCCTGTCATTAGCTGCCCTTCCCTTCCCCGCTTTGTTCTGTGCAGTATCGTATCACATGAGTACTTTTTTTCATGCCTTTGTTGATCGAGCTTATATGCAAAAACAAAATATCAAAATTATTTCGAATGCAACCTTTGTGCTTGATATACATATATTCAGAGAGTAAATAAGCCCTACACAGTTATGAGAAAATTAGGGGATTTGCATGATTTAGTCAGACTGGATATTTCCATGTGATGGACGGTATAGGTGGAAGAGACAGGAAAATATTTATAGGGAGTAATTCTATAGCACAGACGAAGAATATATACCTTAGAGACACGCTTGAGTCTGTGGGAAATGTGCCGGCAAATTTACAGCTTTCAAGCAATTACAGATAGCATGTTGTATGAATATCCCATTCATCAGGTCTATATATATACTCAGACGATTGTGTGGGCATTCATATTATCACCAGCATGCATGGTCTTGTATATGGTAGTTATTACACGGAGTGCTATAACTATAACAGTTTATGGAACTGAAAATGCTCTGGCATATATTAAATTTCGACATTTGCATAAAAAGTAACTACTGTTGCTTTGGTATAGGATGAGTTACATTGATGCGTATCTGATTCGTGTGTATGTAAACTTACAAGACCTGGTTAAAATTATGTTAAGCTGCAACGAAGCACAAAACGATGCTTGCAAGCAATGTCCACGTATATAAATCAATATGTATAGGCCTTTACTGTAACCTAAATCATAAACAACGATTGCTATGTAATGTTTCATTTAAGCTTAGTTGTAATTCAAATATATGCCTGTTTATGCATATGATATTGTAACGTGAATGACCTTTATACTCATCCGTAGTAAACTGCACTTAGCTTCATAGCCAGCCATGTCATGAATATTCATAATCTCTTAGGATGTAATTTTAGGGGGTTAAATGTTAATTGCTGTGTTTTATAGACTAATTAAGAGAGTTATGGGTTTAGTAAACCAACATTATCATTAAGTTAAATGTCTACGACATGTCTGCACATGTTTGGGGGCATAATGTTATTGTTGTTAATTAAATAGTTAAAGGGACTGTACTTCCCATGTTGTACTGTTATATTGCGTGGTATATGGACCAGAGTGAAACGGTCAAATAAACGTTTGTAAAATTAGTCTTTTCTAAAAAAACTGGCACTCTCACTCTCTAAAGTCTTGTGCGCAGAGTCATATTTTGTTGTGAGTTTGTAACCTGGCCTGTATGGCTGGCCATCAGTCTCAAATCATCGGAGATCGACTTATACTGATTTAAATCGACATATACCAGTTTCCTTCGACATATACGAGTTTCCTTCGACAAACCAGTTTCATTCTACATATCATCGATTTAAATCGACATATACCAGTTTCATTCTACATATCATCGATTTATTTTACTTATCATCGATTTAAATCAATGATAAGTAAAATAAATCGATGATATGTCGAAGTAAACTGGTATATGTCGATTTAAATCGATGATATGTAGAATGAAACTGGTATATGTCGATTTAAATCGACATATCATCGATTTATTCTACATATCATCGATTTATTTTACTTATCATCGATTTAAATCGATGATAAGTAAAATAAATCGATGATATGTCCATTTAAATCGACATCTACCAGTTTAAATCGATGATATGTCGAAATAAACTGGTATATGTCGATTTAAATCGATGATATGTCGAAGTAAACTGGTATATGTCGATTTAAATCGATGATATGTAAAATGAAACTGGTATATGTCAGTTTAAATCGACATATACCAGTTTACTTCGACATATCATCGATTTATTTTACTTATCATCGATTTAAATCGACAACTGGCACTCTCACTCTCTAAAGTCTTGTGCGCAGAGTCATTTTTTGTTGTGAGTTTGTAACCTGGCCTGTATGGCTGGCCATCAGTCTCAAATCATCGGAGATCGACTTATACCGATTTAAATCGACATATACCAGCTTCCTTCGACATATACGAGTTTCCTTCGACAAACCAGTTTCATTCTACATATCATCGATTTAAATCGACATATACCAGTTTCATTCTACATATCATCGATTTAAATCGACATATACCAGTTTCATTCTACATATCATCGATTTATTTTACTTATCATCGATTTAAATCAATGATAAGTAAAATAAATCGATGATATGTCGAAGTAAACTGGTATATGTCGATTTAAATCGATGATATGTAGAATGAAACTGGTATATGTCGATTTAAATCGACATATCATCGATTTATTCTACATATCATCGATTTATTTTACTTATCATCGATTTAAATCGATGATAAGTAAAATAAATCGATGATATGTCGAAATAAACTGGTATATGTCGATTTAAATCGATGATATGTCGAAGTAAACTGGTATATGTCGATTTAAATCGATGATATGTAAAATGAAACTGGTATATGTCAGTTTAAATCGACATATACCAGTTTACTTCGACATATCATCGATTTATTTTACTTATCATCGATTTAAATCGATGATATGTCCATTTAAATCGATGATATGTCCATTTAAATCGACATCTACCAGTTTAAATCGATGATATGTCGAATTAAATCGGTAGAAGTCAATTTCCGTGAACTTATACCAGTATCTAGCGTCTCAAATTGACATATACCTATTTAAATCGACATATCATCGATTTAGCTCATTAACATATTCCAAATCCCGATTTCGGTGATGATTGACATGTGGAGATACATCACGTGTAGTCACCTGACAAGGCGGGCGAATAGTTTAATAGTTCCAAAATTACGAAGCTAGCAAGGGTGTTCATCATGGTTATGTCAATGGTAATTATGAACAATTACTTGCAAAAGATTTCGGTGTAACAATAAGGCTGAAAAAACTGATATGTCAGTGATGTGCAATTATCTCAATGCAAACTGGGCTTGTCTACTCGAACACGTGGCGCTATGATATAGGAATACACATGCAACTGAATAGGCCCACAGTACGTACACAGATGCAATTACCTACTCCAGTTACACCATAAACAAAGATGATATTGTTCTGCAGTGAGGCCTACTGTAAGGTTACCTTTTAATGTAGCTAAATATATACCCATGGGATTTAACAGTTACAGTATTCAAGCTCAAATCATGCATTCCACTGTGCTCGTGTTTATTTTCAATTATTCGCCCGCCTTGTCAGGTGACTACACGTGATGTATCTCCACATGTCAATCATCACCGAAATCGGGATTTGGAATATGTTAATGAGCTAAATCGATGATATGTCGATTTAAATAGGTATATGTCAATTTGAGACGCTAGAAACTGGTATAAGTCCACGGAAATTGACTTCTACCGATTTAATTCGACATATCATCGATTTAAACTGGTAGATGTCGATTTAAATGGACATATCATCGATTTATTTTACATATCATCGATTTAAATCGATGATAAGTAAAATAAATCGATGATATGTAGAATAAATCGATGATATGTCGATTTAAATTGACATATACCAGTTTCATTCTACATATCCTCGATTTAAATCGACATATACCAGTTTACTTCGACATATCATCGATTTATTTTACTTATCATCGATTTAAATCGATGATAAGTAAAATAAATCGATGATATGTAGAATGAAACTGGTATATGTCGATTTAAATTGACATATACCAGTTTCATTCTACATATCATCGATTTAAATCGACATATACCAGTTTACTTCGACATATCATCGATTTATTTTACTTATCATCGATTTAAATCGATGATAAGTAAAATAAATCGATGATATGTCGAAGTAAACTGGTATATGTCGATTTAAATCGATGATATGTAGAATGAAACTGGTATAAGTCGAGGGAAACTGGTATATGTCGAAGGAAACTGGTATATGTCGATTTAAATCGGTATAAGTCGATCTCCCATGATTTGAGACTGATGGCCCGCCATAGGCCTGGTCTCTAGTTGCTGCCCTGCGGTGGTTAACTGATACACAGGCTAGCAACGATTTCTCCAAACAGATCTTCTGGCAGTATTCTTGGCCATGCTGAGGACCCTCGGAACGCAACAATATGTTAATAACCACTGAAACCTATAGTAGGCCTTCTTAAACAACTGCAGAATACGACTAAATACAACAACTCGATGTGGTTGTCTTAATAAATCTGGCTATAACAAGACAGCAATAGCCATACATATCCGTTCGTTGCTGAGGAAGTTTATATGTTGCATGTATCTAAGATATGCAGTCAGTGTCAGATCAACGTAAATACGTATCTGATGTATAGGCCTAGTAATGCCAACTTCTACTCAGCACATAACATATATTTTTTGGTCTATTTTAGCTTCTTTTCATCACGTTTTCATTTCATGTACAACATATGATCTCAAATCATTCTCGTAACATACCATCTCAGCTAATGCCACTCCAAACATGAATCAATAACATGTAATTCAACAGTTTTTTTTTATGGATTATTATAAAGTTTAGAAAAATCCATATTTTAAGGCCATATTATGTTTAAGCCGTATTATACCGATTTCATTTCATTTTTGGTTTGATTAAAGAGAAACTTAATGATAGTATTGCAGTTAGATATTAACCACGAGAGGAGACTGTTCGAGAAAGTGAGACGTTCATATAATCTTACACTTTATAATACATTTAAAATGGGTAGTGAATAGCTAACGGTACATGTACCTCCATGTTATTTATCAATATACAACAAAAGCAATTTCAAACGGTAGACTCAGGCATGAACGGTTCAGTACAGCCTTGTTTTAGCTAAAAACACGTCACGTTTAAAGTATGATACGCTCGGATGAAAGGCACCCTCTCCCCCCCCCCCCCCCACCTTCCTGCAATTCGCGGTGCTCTTAATCAACATAACCACTTTTTTCTGTCAGACAAAACAGGGCTGCCAAGAAAATTAATAACAAAGTTTCGCTGAACCGGTCGCAGTGAGGAGCAAATGTTAACTGTTTCTAGTTTAGGCAACTCTCATGCAGAGAGGAAAGAAGTATCTAGTCTCAGTGAAATTTTAATAGTTGCCTAAAAAATGTTAGTTTCTATGTCTGTCTGTTTCCCTGGGGGCAATTATGAAATCTTGCCGAAAACTCTCAGTTTTTTAGCCTTTCATAAAGTGTCAAGATTCACAACGTTTCCTGACGGCGGGAAATAGATCCCCATGCACGCACGTTTTTATTTCAGTGAATATTTCGGCATTCCGTCACACCGACTATTTTTATATTTAAACCATGCCTACAATGTGTGTAAACACCTGCGCCTCAAATATCAAAATAGATGTTTTCCATTTTGCCTGCCAATTTTTGCTAAATCGAACAAGTATTACTGAAACTGAAATGAATTTCAATGAGACATCTTCCAATACATGTGTATACAAAATGAACATTAAAGGGTGTGAAGACTCGCGCACAAAGAAACGTCTCATGCCGGTAATCTGACCTAGTTTCGAATGAGGTGTAACAGAATTGTTAGACACCACCATCGATCCCAGAAAATACACACACAGCTTGCTACCGTCGATAATTAGATTAATAGTGTACAGTCAATACATACAGCTACGGTCAATACCCAGAACACAGTGTACATAGCAGCGATGGACATCTCAGGTATAGATAAAAGATAACAAGGTATCACGTTTCATTACTGTCTGCATTTTGTAGCGACAAGCAGAAAACTTTACTTTCAAGCAACGGAAAGTTAACTTTTGCACAGCGCGGCACGCGTTTTGGGGCGAGTCTTCAAATGCCTTTAACAAACATTTATCAGGGCGGATCTATGGTTCGTGCGACCCTGGCGAAGTTGAAACCCACTCCCATGTAGGGGAGTTGAGGTTCAACCCCCTCCCCCCCCCCCCCCCGCCCCTAAGAGATACATCAATTTTAGGTCTTTGTGCACGTTTGAACTAAAAACTACTTTCCAATATTTGCTGAGTAGTCGAAAAGGTTAAGCATTTAACTTCTTCTTGGTACTTTTGAATTACACAGATATCTTCAGTAATTGATATTTTACCTCCTGTTTATTTACAATAAAATCTTAAATACTGTCAAGCCTGCTTATCTATATTGTTCTGGGATTTTAAACAGTACCGAATTATTTATCAAGCTCGAATCAAAAACTGTGTTATAACGTAATCAAATTTCGAGCCATAAATTAGACATATAAAACATGACAGGTTACTCGTATTATTGCAAAAGACAGTCACACAGGTTCGTAAAATTTTGCGGTTTCGTTTTCGTTATTTATTATAATTTTCCCCATCATTTCTTTCCCTATTACCTTAGTTACCTCCTTTTGTATCACTGATTTTATAGAAACAAGTTGATATCTTATATAGATGGCTAAAACCCTCTTTGGGGTGGGGGTGGGTGGGGAATTAAAAAGTAAATAAGCTAATACAAACTGAACTGTACAAGTGCTACCAAAGTGACTATGTACACGGATACAATAAAGAGGAAACGGCTGGATTGAAGACTAGCTGCAAAATCCCTGAAAGAATTATTTCCACTCGCTTCCTTCCCAGTTTTAGATCAAATGTATACAAAAATTGAAGCCCGTGGAGGTTATAAAATACACAAAAAAGTACTTGTCTGTCCACATTTAATATTTATCGAAATCTAGCGGCAATTTTTCTTTTCTTTTTATTACATTTTAGCAGAGAAAAAATGATTGATTCTAATCTTAATATTCTTGTCACGGTGGCCCCAAAACAGTGTAAACAAGAAACATGTTCAGACAGACTCATGAGAGTATACTAAAACAATATTGAAAGTAGATTTTAAAGGCCATAATTTCAATGCGATTATGACCCTGTCGGCATTTATCATTTCCTGAAAAGAGGAAGAGAATGGATTGAAGGCTAGCTCACAAATCCTTGAGAAGAATTGTTTCCACTCGTTTCACTATCAGGTTGATACCAAAACATAAAAACCCATTACAACTGGAGCTAGAATGTATTATGAAATACATATATAACATAACAATAGAACAAATTATAATAATCATATTAATAATGGTGATTTATAACGCGCACATATCCATCCAGAGAGTGCTCAAGACGCGGGAGGAAAAGAGAAGAGAAAAGAAAGCAAAAACGAATAATCAAAAGAATTATTGGTTAAACAGGGGCAACTTCCTCATGGGGATAATCTGTCTTCGAAGCGATCATTTATGCGCAAACCAGTCTTTTTTCGAGTAGTATATAATGTAAGGAGATATATCAGTATCATTTTCATCACTATATACATTAAACCAGAACGTGTATTTCTATTTGAATAATAATAATAATAATAATAATATATATATATATATATATATAAGATATATAAGATAAGATATATAAGATAAGATATATAAGATAAGATATATAAGATAAGATATATAAGAATATAAGATAACATTCGAAATTCACGTGCAACGCTTCACGTACTATTATTATTAGCATTGTCTACGCTTTATCATAATCATGAATATGTTATACTGTATAGTTATAGTATAATCTTCATGTTAATAACAAATATGCGGGTTATGTAGAAATAAGTAGAGTTAATTATCTATATCTATATCACTAGTCTACTAAGGCAAGCCAAATCGTTTTCAAACAACATATTGTCCTTACGTATATACAAACTGTATAGAGGTCCATCGATTATCGTATAGATTCGTCTCTGTTTATATCTGATATGTGAGTCCCTACTGGTACTCAAATTGTACCACAAATACAGGTAGGCCTACTCGTGGGTTGTACTCTCTACTCTTACTCAGAGTAAAGATATGTTAGTATAAGATTTAGTCCTCGTACACAATAGGCGACAGCCTTTTATTCGTACTTTGCCTATGTCAAGGGGAATTCTACTTCTATACTCGTAAGGTACCGACCCATGCTGTTGTACTCACACCACAAATTTGATACTTCAGCGGGTCGTAGTCTGCGATCTCTATAGTGTGTCACACGTGGATATATAATTTCAGTATGGCAGATAGCTGGGAGACAGGGAGAGTGGACGCACAGGATAAAAGGTATACTTGCATTAGGAATACACCCAAAAGCTCATCAGTTGTACATTACATTCCATATTGAAACATTACACCTTATTTTACCAAATAATGGCGCGTGCATTAACTAACCATTTTGTACATGAGTACATTCGCATCATTTATCACAGCTATTTTAGTCTATTTTACAACCTTGAATTTTCGTAGATATCTTCGCTTTGCCAGTTTCTACTTAGAGCTGGTTAGGAAACATAATTCTTTAAATCGATTACTATGGGAGTTTTATGATCTTTGAAATCGACTGTACTTCTTGTGAAAAAGACATGTTGAAATTGCAAAGTGCCTTTCTAGTATTTCGCTGAGAGGAGTGGTGTTATATGATTTTAAGAATGATAATCACCTATATACATGGCGTCTAATGAGCTACTATATGGCTTTCTGCATGAATGGCTCCATATATACATGAGCCTATAATTACAAAGTTAATTGTAAATGTGTATACTCTCATATCTGCAAAAGTATCCGAAACCACAACAGCGCGATAAAGTGAACACATTATCAGAATTCAAAAAAATAACAAACTGACAAAAAACATTATATATTAATGTAATAAAAATTTTATGGCTTTGATGTGCTTTTAGGCGTTAGATGAAAGTACGAGGAGAAAGCCTCGTTCTCTCCAGTAGAATAGAAAATAGTTACAGAAGCGCCTGATATCTACGTGCATGCCAAACTCCTTAACATTAAACTCTGGTCAAAGGTCAGAAAGTCACTACAAAACAAGAATAAGGCGGTTATAAAAGCAATATTCCTAAACGCTTACCTATTACTTGATCAGCTTTTGTATAAGATTCATCGGTGTTTTATTTTCTTGATTCTGTTTTGACTACTAAGCGCTGTTCTTGCAGTTGGTATTTTCAGTGTTAAGCATTGCATACTTATACACACTGTCTAACGTTAATGCGATAGTATCCATATGGGATCATATAGTTACTGGTACATTTGCAACGAACTCTATATACATATGATTCAGTATTACGTATAGAATAACTTCATTAAATTCAACCATGGGTCAAAATGATGTTGATAAGCAATTTAACAAGGATACTTAAAGGAATATATTACTTGGATAGTGACATTTCTACAGTCGCTCTTAAATGGATAGCTCAGGAGTATATCGAGGTTTTGTTGTTCTTCAAAATATAAAATTGCGTAAATAACACCAAATGTGTAAATGGAATTGTAAAAAATCCAGAACAGTGAAAAAAAAGTTCCAGCCTTCACCAGGATTCGAACCCTGGCCTCCCGCTTTATATGCGGACACCCTAACCACTAGGCTATGGACGCTGATTGTATGTCCAGAGGTTCTAAACCGGTAAGGAATTGGTCGTAATTCCACTGTAGGCGTTTGTCACCTGTATCGAACAATACGAGTTCTGTTTTCGTGATATATTTGCCTTACTTGCTATGATATCACCTTTTTAACAAAATATATTTCATAGTACGCTGAATCGATTTTAAAATGTGATTGTACTTTGTAATCTCAAGTCACCTCTGAAATCGATGATGTTATCGCATCGCATTATTGACCATGTATTTACTGAGATTTTTTAAATGAAATAATATTTTGGCACTTAAAGTCATTTCTGGACAGCTTTCATATCATTTTTCAGAGACATTTATCAGCTTCCTGTGAAGTACGATCATTGGTTCGGCCCTCCACAGACAAGATAAATACATCAAGTATTACATGAATCGGTGTACACGTGACATACAGTACTACCCACAGACAAGATAAATACATCAAGTATTACATGAATCGGTGTACACGTGACATACAGTACTACCCACAGACAAGATAAATACATCAAGTATTACATGAATCGGTGTACACGTGACATACAGTACTACCCACAGACAAGATAAATACATCAAGTATTACATGAATCGGTGTACACGTGACATACAGTACTACCCACAGACAAGATAAATACATCAAGTATTACATGAATCGGTGTACACGTGACATACAGTACTACCCACAGACAAGATAAATACATAAAGTATTACATGAATCGGTGTACACGTGACATACAGTACTACCCACAGACAAGATAAATACATAAAGTATTACATGAATCGGTGTACACGTGACATACAGTACTACCCACAGACAAGATAAATACATAAAGTATTACATGAATCGGTGTACACGTGACATACAGTGCTACCCACAGACAAGATAAATACATAAAGTATTACATGAATCGGTGTACACGTGACATACAGTACTACCCACAGACAAGATAAATACATAAAGTATTACATGAATCGGTGTACACGTGACATACAGTACTACCCACAGACAAGATAAATACATAAAGTATTACATGAATCGGTGTACACGTGACATACAGTACTACCCACAGACAAGATAAATACATAAAGTATTACATGAATCGGTGTACACGTGACATACAGTGCTACCCACAGACAAGATAAATACATAAAGTATTACATGAATCGGTGTACACGTGACATACAGTACTACTCACAGACAAGATAAATACATAAAGTATTACATTGATCGGTGTACACGTGACATACAGTACTACCCACAGACAAGATAAATACATAAAGTATTACATGAATCGGTGTACACGTGACATACAGTACTACCCACAGACAAGATAAATACATAAAGTATTACATGAATCGGTGTACACGTGACATACAGTACTACCCACAGACAAGATAAATACATAAAGTATTACATGAATCGGTGTACACGTGACATACAGTACTACCCACAGACAAGATAAATACATAAAGTATTACATGAATCGGTGTACACGTGACATACAGTACTACCCACAGACAAGATAAATACATAAAGTATTACATGAATCGGTGTACACGTGACATACAGTACTACCCACAGACAAGATAAATACATAAAGTATTACATTGATCGGTGTACACGTGACATACAGTACTACCCACAGACAAGATAAATACATAAAGTATTACATGAATCGGTGTACACGTGACATACAGTGCTACCCACAGACAAGATAAATACATAAAGTATTACATGAATCGGTGTACACGTGACATACAGTACTACCCACAGACAAGATAAATACATAAAGTATTACATTGATCGGTGTACACGTGACATACAGTGCTACCCACAGACAAGATAAATACATCAAGTATTACATTGATCGGTGTACACGTGACATACAGTACTACTTCATGAATCAGTGTCACATAACACATCAATAAATGCATGCCTATTGAGAAAACATCTCATGTGTCATAAGAAAAAAGTGCATATGGTCATTAAACTTCTTTTAAATTGCCGAAAATCAGTTCCAAGCACAATTTACCGGTGTAAGATTTAAAATGTTTACAACAGTCAGCGTACGGAAATGAAAAAGGGATTTAAACATAATAACAGTTAAGAAAGTAATGGCGGCAAGACTTAATGAATAATAGTTATCCGAATTCTTAGATCTGTAAATATGTCGTTTTGTCTCGCTAGAAATGTTTTGATACTTCTATATATCTTGGGCATTTTTCGTCTCTTCGCCTCAATTAATAAGGCATCATTTGAATATTTATTGCCAACTTATCAGGCTTCTTTGGAGAACTGGTTGCTACTGTTCAGTGTATATAAACATACAATGGAAGTAATACTACGGTGACCTATGCGTTCCACACAATCAAACTTTTTAATAGAGAGGCTTATAATCATCGTTTTCTGACTGATGAACACTGTTGAACGTGGGCGATAGTGAAGGAGAACAAATATTGGTTCTCTGTATGTCTGTATGTATGGGTGTCTATGTACGTGTGTATGTGTATGTGTGTCTATGTATGTTTGTGTATGTATGTATGTGTGTATGTATGTATGTGTATGTATGTATTTATGTTTGAATGTGTATGCATATAAGTATCATCATATATTAAATACACAAAAGGCTAGACCGTACATAAGATATAAAGAGCAAGACATAATATAAGCAATAATACGCAATAATACACAACGTCACAAATATCGCCTAAAAACTATATAAAATTGAATGCCATCATGTTGATTTTCCTTTCTTCGAGTACCGAAATACTGTAAATCAGTCACCAACTTCATTTGGCAAAGAACCATACAACTGCCCTATACTCTTTACCACTTGTCTCCATATCCACCACTTAAGCTACAGTTGCAAGTAGTAGTATACTTTACTCGCTGATTAAGAAACAGAGTGGAAATTGTAGCTACAACTATGATTGTAGATTGCCAAAAAATAATATAAAAAACAAACAGATAATAAAACAGGGTAAAAGTTACTCGAAAACCTTCATTTACTATATAACTTTGCTACATTGGTACGAGAGCGACATCTTTCATTATTGCAAAACTGCCTTAATTGACAAGTGAGCCGTCGCAACTAAATAAATTGTCTAAGTACTTGAAGGTCTATAGGAGACAGTTGTCAACGTAAGACCTAAAGAACTGTGAATAAAAACTGACTGTGGGTTTCTTAAAGCAGTTTACTGACTGTTTACAGGCATGTGTATGCAAAAATTTGAAATCCACTCTCTGCGTTATATTAAAGTGATGTATCATTTGTTAAGACTACAGCAAAAAAACACTGATTCCATTCGCAGCTGACATTACCATCTGAAAAAATAGTAAATGACACTTAATGACACTAAATAAAAGGCTGTAGACTATATATATTAGCTAACAGTAATAGCACCTTTAGTACCGACCAAGGCTGGCTTAAAGTAGCTTATGGAATTATTGATTCATCAACTTAAAGTCAACCTCAAGAGTATTGCTAAAATGACATTACTCGTGGAAAGGTAAATTATCCCCCCAAATGAGCATTATGGAATTTGTTATGAAACTTCGTCGCCCTGGCATTTTTGTTCTATTAGTATTAGTCACATACCCAAAAAATCGGAATATTTTCCTAATTTGATACTTTTTGTATCCTTATTTGGAATAAAATTGGAATCAATCAACACAAACTGCTATACATTAACAGATTGACAAACGAACAGAAACAAAACGTCTCAAATTATCAATTTCTCCTTAATTAGTTGAAATTAAACTTGATCATATAACTTCATGAAGCATCATTTAATATCCCAAAAATATAGATGGGCATACACGGATTAAGAGCAGGAGGAAGGAAGGAGAAGGAGGAGAAGGCTAGCCTTCTGGGAGGCAGCCTCATCCCTTCAAGGAAGGTTTATCAATATCAGAATACCATAAATACATTTTATTTGCGTTTTCTCAAACTGTTCTTTTATTCCTTATTTTACTTTTCATAACTTCCACATACTTTAATTCCACCAGCTGAACTCACCTTCACTAGCGGAATGATATCCGCTAATCTTAGGGACTATTTCTTTTCGCCTCGGAAGTTGACAAGGCGCAGGTGGAAATCAACAATACTTCATGTAACTTAATGTTAGCTCTCTTTCTTCTTAATATAAAGAATGCTATATAGATTAGAGCAAATTTGTTGTACATATCTGATATATGCTGATATGTTTTTGGTTTGAAACTGAAGCATTGAAACTAAAAATTAAGGTATACTTAATGTTCAAGTATATGTTTGTGATAGTCACAAATGGTGGTGTTATAAATTCGTTCTGCCGCTTTAAGCACCTCACGAAAGAGATGGGGCAAAAAATATTATTATTGAGTCAGACAATATTATTTACCGGCAGAGCCGATTCAATCCGCACATGTGGTTTTGGAAGGTTGTATGCAGGACAATCGTATACGTTATAGGCACACTAACCGTAAGTGTGTAAATCAGCATGCTTTGATACTTTACCCAAGAGCACACACGAGTCTAACTCGGTAAAATGAGATATATATTGTGAATCCTCCTAAAAAAAACTTGACGTTTAATTAAAGTACCAAATATGTGATTCACCCGATCCAGACTTAGCCTTCATTAATGTCTTTCAAACTTGATGCTTGAAAATCACTCACGTGTGACATTTAAGGGCTTCCGTTTGCTTCTGGCACCTATTGGAATACACACACACACAGTACTTCATAAAACTCACATGCACATTATATACGGCTATATTTGAAATGCAACGTACCGGAACACGCCACGGTTGAAGTATTGTGGGAAATAGAATCAGCCACACTCCCGAAAGCCTCATGAATACAGCAATATCTTTGTTTATTACAGTCCTTACCGACGCCTAACGCTTAGCAGAGCTTAAACTTTAATTAACATTTTGGGGTTTTTTTTGGCTCTTGCTGCTGCTGTTATATATTTATATTCTTTGATATTGTGTACTACTACAATATGGCATTGCAATGACTATATATGTAGGTGTTGAAATGATATGGAGAGAGTTATTAGAAATGCAGTCTTGAAAGGGGTTGTCAAAGTTTGTCAAAATTGAATGTAATAAGAATGTGAATAGTTTTAAAATATAAGTCAACAACGAAGACATTTCTAAGTGGGTTTTTATCCTCAAAATTAAATCAAGTTTACATGCGATACCGAGGAAGGGTGTTCTAAAGATGCGTGTACGTTGTGTGCATGTAACAGTGCCACGATATACGCTTAATTCGTGAATATGTGCCAGTTCAGTGTGACCTACATAATTGCATGGACTTATTAAATACTCAGGCATAAGTAGAGGGAAATGGCTTCATATGACATGATTGAAATGTGACATTTTGACAAGATAGGGTACTTTCCCTCCATATATGTCAAAACAAACTAACCAACTGCTAGGTTATACTGCTACAGTGGCGTAGGAAGGTACTTTTGACTGATTGTCGGCCTGGGGGAGGGGTCTAAGGGGAGGGTGTCCCCCTCCCCCTTTGGATTTTTTTTTGCATTTCCAGGTGGCCTCAGATGCAATTTGGTGCAATATAGCACACTTCAACCCACCCACTCCATTTTGTATATAATTTTGCATTTTCACCTGGCCTTAAATGCAATTTGGTGCTCCAAATGAGATTTTTTTCTCATTTGGAAATGAAAAAGGGATTTTCTGACTTGCGAAGCGGGGGGCGGAATGATACTTCCGCCCCTCCACATTTTTCACTGGGGGCTGGCGCCCCCCAGCCCCCCGGTTCCTACGCCCTTGTACTGCTATACTCATCAGTAGCACGGCATGAAATGAGTCCGCCAATGTTTGTGTCTCATATTTAAACAAGATGAAAAGAGGGCCAGTAACAGGTTTAACTTGGTACTCAAAACCACATGTTGGGTTCAATCAGAAACAGGTTGGATGGTGGAAAACGAATCAAAGACACGTGTGCGTGTATGTTTGTGTATGTGTTTGTCTACAAGTATACGTCAAGTAAGTTAAAGATGTAAATCAAAGATAACAGACCTTATAACTTTAAACAATGTGATTTCAACCTTCACAAACGATAAACAAAAATTGCATTGTGTTATGAAGATTTTCCTTGAAATAATAATACCTGGAATTTTATATGATGAAATCACAGGGAAATGTTGACGTCTATAAATAGTCACAATGTTATTTTTTAATCATATTGTCAAAGAGGCATACATTAAAGGAAATGTGAGTTGCACTTTCGTTTTAAATTGGATGACCTCAATTTAAGTGTCAGAAATCTAGCAACATAAATAAAAGAAAAATCAAGAACGAAAATGAATACTAACCAAAACCTTCCTTTTCTTACGATAACTTACTCACTAACTCACTCAAGGCTGTGAAATATTTTGTGTGTGAAAGTGCTAGTAGGGAAATTAAAAGGCTTCTTATGTTAACTTCAAGGTATCTAATAAACTAACGATGGATATATTTGCCAGATTTGTGGGTCACTTCATCAGTGGCATGTATACGTTTATGTATGGCCTGTATGTGTGTGTATGTTTTCTGTGGTTAATTATTTGTATTTTGTATTTTGTACATATATATATGTATGTATTATATATATATATATATATATATATATATATAATGTATATATATATATGTATATATATATATATATTATATATATATATATATATGTATGTATATATATATATATATATATATTATAAATGTATGTATATATATATATATATATATATATATATATATATATATATATATATATATATATGGTGTATGTGTATATACGTATGACTGTACCTCGCCAATTTCATTAATTCATGCCAACGTTTATTCATCGTGTGTTCTGTAACTCAATGAAGGCTTAATCTGTCTTGGGTAGACGTACTTGTCTATAGGCTAATACAAATGATCGCCTAATATCTTTGAAAGGAAAGAAAACCGCCTGTGGATATTATTTTCAAGGTTTGTTAGTATTTTAACAAATTACAAGTGACTTACTTTAAAGTACGAATGCCCCTGCTGGTTAAATCGATGGAATATTGGTTTGTAAATATATATAGAAAAGTGCATGAAATGGAGCAGAGTATTAAGACATTATTTATTATTAGCGTGTTTTACGTTACTCTGAATGTATACGTTTATATTGTACCTTTCTATGTTGTCTGCGCTTCGAGTAATTTTGGCAGAAATTAGATCCTATATGATCTTCGACAGCGGAAGTAAAAATTAAACTTAATAATGAAAACGAAGGTAAGATTGTACTTAACAATTGATGTTAGGTTTGATTTAAATGGAACAGGGAAATAGAATTTAGAAAAGTCTTTTCTTTGACATTTTAGACCGGGAGGGGGGGGGGGGGTAGGTATATGAGCGGGTAAATTCTAATTTTTGTATCCTTATAGAAAACAGATAATCAAATTTCAATGATAATACCTTAAATACGTAAGAAAAAATCTATTTGAAGATTTGAGTATGAAAACCTAGACTATTATCCATTTATAAACTAGAGGTTTCTTGCAAAAGCCATGGTTCGCTCCAAACACGCACATCGTTTGACTTCAAAAGGCCAATATTTTAAAATATACGTAAGAAGTGTAAGCCTGACTAAAGGGTTCAGCTGGGTGTGTGCTGCAGCCCCAGGGCAGGAGGTCAATTATACTTATCGATACTGTTAAAATATATATCGGGGTCCGTGAAAATATGAGATAAAGGAATATTGTATTTCGCATTTTTATATGATCCTTGAGATAGCTTGAAGTGTGTAAAATGTAGATTTGGTGGCATACATAATTACTCCTGCCTTGGCTCTCCCCGTATATAGCTAAATAAGTTGTATCGTACTAACGCTTAACGTTGTTTTGACGATACCACGTTCATTCAAAGAGTGAATGTGTGTGTGTGCACATGTGTGTTAAATGTTATGTGCATTTACCAAGGCATATAACAGACACAACAAAGAATTTAATGTCGCATAGACCACACTTGGTACAGGAGTAATTCAGATCTCACACAAAGAATGTGTTTGCACAATTATGTTTCCTTCGCTACTACTCGGTTCACGGTATAAAGCCAAATGCGTGCAATCGTTATTGGATTTACGCCTTTTCTTTTCTCTAACTTGACTAGTAGGCTCTATCCTTGTTTGTTCTCTCTATAGTCAATAAGCGATACTTAACTTTTTAGTCATGTTAACGTGATGTTCGCGAAAGATAGGTACCTCTTGAATATATGCAAATGGTATATAAGGAAATAATCATAGACTCGGGCATGGTTTTCACAGGAGCGCATGATCTATATTTATATTCATTTATTCATAAACTGTTAGAATTAATTTATCGTTTAGAAATACAAACATTATATATGAAAGTCAATTATTATAACGTCAAAGTTTTCCTACAAAGACGGACTCGCCAAATCGTCAGGCGTTACACAGATAAACACACAGGTTAGGTCTATGTGTTTTACAGTGACATGATAACACATAGGAGTTCACAAACGAAACAAATAACATGCAGTTACTCAATAGGATAGACAATGTGCAATAGTCAGGGGCGCATTAACCACTGTTTAAACATGACACGATTATCAAAAGTCCATAATACAGAAGGAGTGACGCGACATGGATGTGATGTCATGTGTGACGCAATGATGACTCAAATCTCTCTACTTTAGACACTGTTCCTTTATCTCTTTGACTCTCCTCATCGGTGATGTCGTCACATATTTTATAGCGGACGGCACGACGTACGTATATAACGTACTTACTGTATAAACTTGATCAGTTCTGTATATAGGCGGGAAAATCAACGGATCAATAACAGACGGACGATAGAACTGGCTAGAAGACGCCAAGAAGTGCGGGGAAAGTGAAGCATGGCGGGAAGGTGTAAGCCTGACCTAGAAGCGATGAGTGACGAAATTGGAAGGACGGAAAAAATGAAAAAAGAAATAATATAGGGACGAAGAAGGTGCTACGGGATCTTTTAAGGGGGGAGGGGGGAGAACCAGCGAGATGAAAACGGAAGTGGTAAGCCGATACAGGACTATACAATGGATGAGTAACGGACGGTGATTGGACCGTTAGGACACCTCGATAATGAGGAACTAGTACACAACTTGCGAAGATTAGAGTTCCCGTTGATTAAATATCAATGATGATATTTATGAATACTTCAGTTTAGAAGTTTGTTATAGCCCGAACTGATTTTTAAGTTATTCTCAAAAAGCACGTCCAGCTAGAAAATGATAATTCATATTTTGTATAATGGAACTGCCATCTGTGTTAATGACTGTTAGGGGATAGTAATGACCAACTTAAACTTAACAGCCGCACGTACCAACAACACTAAGCTGCAACCAATGCTGGTTTAGTCACGTCCAATGCATCGACCATTACTAACACACACACACACACACATATACTCACACACACATTACTGTATCAATATACATGAAACCACAAATACGGATGGCTATATTTCCCAAGGGTTCAAGTGTTGTTTTGAATTATAAACATTCGTGTATGAGGAAAGGCCTCCGGATTGTTTACTTCGGCATACATGATAAAGGGTTCATATATGCGCTCACAGTCTGCACAAAGTTGTCATAGACATTGATAACAAAACGTAATACACTCTTTCATAGCAAACGGTTTCGGCACCGAATGTTTTGAAAATATGCTTTTTACCGTTGTTGACATTAATGCGTGCACAACAGATGTTGCAAAACTGATATAAAAAAAAAGGGTTTGTCGCTTTTCAAAACAAACGGCAACATAAAATATATGACTATTTCATACACCCACCTGTAACAGTCAGTAAACTGCTTTAAGAAACCCACAGTCAGTTCTTATTCACAGTTCTTTAGGTCTTACGTTGACAACTGTCTCCTATAGACCTTCAAGTACTTAGACAATTCATTTAGTTGCGACAGTTCACTTGTCCAGTTGGGACATATCACATGTTTTATGTACCTCCACCCACAAGGCTGAAGACTTGGGTCAGTGCTTCGATTGGTCGTTTTTATTATTAATACTATTATTATGGTTGTTGTTGTTATTATTTTCTATTTTCAATAATGAAATTGGGGTTAGCAA
This sequence comes from Apostichopus japonicus, assembly GCF_037975245.1. Taxonomy (NCBI): domain Eukaryota; kingdom Metazoa; phylum Echinodermata; class Holothuroidea; order Aspidochirotida; family Stichopodidae; genus Apostichopus; species Apostichopus japonicus. The sequence continues at coordinate 6,834,715 of NC_092573.1, forward strand.
ATGCTGAATTTAAGATACTGACGCTCTTTAGTTGACCTTATGATAGCAAGTTGGTTCAACATTGTTCACGTTCTTCCTTGAAAAAAATACGAGAGAAAACAAACAAAAGCAACGACAGAGAGATAGTAAATCGTTCCAGGTCCCAGTGGGACTATGACGTCACGGATTTACAAAATTACATATACGCGACATTTGTTCTTTGATATTGTTTACAATCGCAGCAAGATCTTCCTCATGTTTGACGGAATTGTTCATCACAAAGATATCTAACGTCTGTTATAGCGTATTGTTAATAAAGCTATTGACTAGTAGAATCAAGGACAAATCCTCAGACTGTAGAAATACGTGGAATAATATATATGTTTATAACAACATGTTAATTTTTAATACTGACAGCCAACCCACTGATAATCCACTATCGCTATACACTTTGATGTTCGCCGCGAGTTTAAATCCAGTTTTCCATTTTAAGTATAACTAAGGATCACAAACGATGGGGAATAAAACGTTTTTCTTTAATTTTGCCCTTTTTGTTTTTTGGAAGAGTGCACTTTTTATGTTCAAACTTTATTAAATCATATGGGTAAATAGAAGAAAAACAAAACCTAAAACTACAAGTGACTGAAATATCATGGCCTTTTTATTCGATTTCTCCAGTTTCGCTAAAAAGTTTGTTTATTTAAATAACCTCAAAAATGCTTAAACCACAGCAATTTTTGGTTGTTGAAATGTCATGAATTTGGAGTAAATGGGATTTTGTTTTGGGTAGAGCCTATACGACAAGCATGGTTAACGTATTTACAAACCAATTAAGGTCGTTTATGCCACAAGTAAAAACGTGTAGTTTTACCAAGCACGGTTGCTTCAGAGCCTATAACATATACCTGCTGTGAGTATTCTTTCATTCGGCACGTTTATATTCTATGAATAATGTAAACAACGGAGGCACTTTCGTGAGACACAACTTGGGCTTGAAGTATCATTGAGTACGATGCATGAATACAAATTAGTGTACTTTTATTCATCTTGTAAGTAGGCCTACACCAAGCACGTTATACATGATAGAATGAATATGGACATCATTATTTCACATCCAATGGCTCATTCCTCGAATTTGTGTGCTACTTTTGACGTTCATTTGACCATTTCCCAGTGTTTCTAAACTTTTGAGTGGTTTCGTTAACTGCGCGCGTGCTTAACTACAACTATCAACTTGGACTAATTCGTGACTCAAATGTAAGCAATGTGCAAGACTTTTGTCAGTACAGGTTTTTTACACAGTCTATACAGAACCGTTATGGTACTGGCAATGCCTGTATATAGTGCAAATCCATTATTGCTTCAGACGTCATAAATTTGTAACGTTTATTGTATAGAAACAATTTCGATGGCTGGTTGAATGTGAACTACCGTTTGACGAGTGCTTTATGGTTTGATGTGAAATTGTTATTAGATTGCCATCTGTATTGAGTGGTTTCTGCACGCCACAGTTCACATAAACTGCTATGACGTCGATCGAGCGCCAAATTTCTTATATTTTTTTTTGTATGAACTGCTTCGGTTCAGCGCATAGAAGTGTTGTATGTATTCCTTGAGCAGTATGTCTATAATTGTAAATATACGGTACTGACTTGGCGATCATTGGGAAAATATATCAAGCGTAAGATTATTAAGGTCAAAATAGGAACATTTTGAAGGCATAAAGCCTTTCATGAGAATGTCAACTAATTAAGGGGCACGTGATAAGTTAGTCTGTATTATGGTGACCCATCAACACATGTCGTTTTCATATCAAGAAATAAGTTCATATAATTAAATACACTCATATCAGACGTCGCTCTGTGATCCATGTGTGTGAAATAACACCTTCGAGAACAATGGTTTATTGCTCCATGTATAAATAACATTTCTTTTGTAAATTATCAAACATTGAATTATCCCTATAACATAGCCGAAATTTTAATGTATATTAACATGTTTACCCTAAGAAAATATATGTTTAGTACGAATTTATTCGTTTGTGTGACTAATTTCAATGCAATACGACCACTTTGAAATGGTACAAAATTTTTCGTGAGATACAATATTACACTAAACAATTCCAAGTTTGGTTCCGTTAAGACTCAGTGTTATATCCTACCAGGTATATATATATATATATTTATACATATATATAGGCCTATATATATATATATATATATATATATATTAATATATATATATATATATAAATATATATATATATATTTATATATATATTTATATATATACATATATATATATATACTATATATACAATATAGACAATATATATATACATATATATGCCTATCTATATGCCTATATATATATACATATGTATATATATATAGGCATATATATATGTATATATATATATTGTGTATATTGTATATATTGTATATATATATGTATATATATATATATAAATATATATATATATATATATATATATATAAATGTATATATATATATATATAGAGTAATGACCTTGATATGAGCAGGACTTGTTAAACGACCAACATGTGACAATATACACTGGAAATAATCAAGATCATTAATATTACCGATGTTTTCCTTTCTTCTTTATAAGCTTATCTACACACGACAGCAGAAATCGACAATTCGAATGTCAACTATACAATGACGTGAACTATATATAACAGTATATTCCAGTAAAACGTTTTTAATATTCGAATAATATCAATAACAAATGAATCTGATATATATTTTTTTTAATCTTCTGTCAACATGCAAACTGCAGATCTTCCGTTTGCTTGATTTAATTACGTTGCCTTCGTTTAAACAAATCTTAACGGTCCTATTACTATATTCTTATTTGTTTGTGCGATGCACTTCATGTAGGCTACAATTCGGTTCAATTTTAAGTGACTGTGTTAGCCATATGCTTAACATGTAAATGTTCTGTTAGCATGGCCAAGTTTATAAGGGATAAACGAAACTGCCATTTTCCACCTGAATGTATGTAATTGGATGGGGGTCGGGTGGGGGTTGTATGGGAAGGTGGGGCAACCCTAACAATAAAATTATACAAAGCTTTTAGTGTTTCGTGTGAAGTAAATATTTTTACACGTAATTAGTCAGATTACTGTCTTTATTAAGAACACAGATATTAGATTAATATTATTGCCAGGGTGGGGGTACATTGGAATGAAACAAACCCTGTCAACTTGAACTTATACTATTTGAATGGACGTCCTTAACAGTGGCGTCGCCAAGGGGGGGGGCCAGGGGGGCACGTGCCCCCCTGGAAAACCTAGTGCCCCCCCGAGTGCCCCCCCATCTGAGATTTGGGTTGGTAAAAAAATATATATATATTTTGTTATATTCAACTCCCATCATCTGAGTTGGTTTTTCATAAGGACAAAGAAGCACAGTAATTCGTATTTTCTTCAAATGAGCTGCGAAAAAATGAAAAGTTTATCCTTGAACGTCGGGTATCGAAGTCGTAACCCGCGCCATCACAACAGGTGTCGATATTTACATTGAATGTGTCAGTGCTCACGCCATACCAGCGGATATACACGTCCGCTTCGCGAGCTACATGACTGTGAGAAGGGAGGGTACTGCAATATGTTGCCTTGGTCTGAGGTTGACAGGTTAGGAGCTGACGAAATGTGAGAATGTGAGGGTCCGCAGGCACCATACTTGCCTATATTTGTGGACCCATATATTAACCCTGTTGTGTAGGGGGTGCAGAGGTCATTTGAGGTCAGATGCTTGTAGGAACAAATGGCGAATGTTCACACCTGCATACTGAGCCATACTCGATGTGTGATCAAACTTTGGATTGCATGGTGAGATCCCTGATAGGAGCCAAAAACGATGCTGGAACCTGTTACATCTTAATAGATAATGGGCGAAAACGAGAAGGACAAGAAAGGAGTCGGGGGTCATGCACACATTAATTCAACAAATGTAGGTTCTATTGATATAGGGTTAGGCATAATATCGACAGCATGTGGTTCATATCCTCTGCAAAATTCTGCGCCTTGTTAAAATCATTACCTCAAAAATAGCAATTTCTGGAGATATCTTCAGATCGAATTTAGCATCAAATGTGGCAGCATTTTGCATCTAGCCCATCCTCCGTATGCGAAAATTTTCCAAAGGGGAGGGGGGCAGTGGCGGCGGAACCGGGTGGGGGGGGGGGGCTTGGGGGCTCAGCCCCCCAATGAAAAAGTTGAGGGGGCAAATGCATGATAAGCCCCCCCCCCCAATATTTACCAAGGCTCCGAAACGTGCATCTGCCCATTTTTCAATGCATACTTGTCGATCTGTCCGATGCACACGTATACTATATAGGTGTAATAATTTTAGTAAATGCTGGGGGGACCCTCGGCCCGTCCCCTGGCTATAGACCACATTGTCACCCCAACCGCGTCTTCACGCCCCGTGAAAAGTGGAAGCAGTGAGTGTGAGTACCGGTAAGCGCAACACAACTTCGTCTTAGGCCAATGACTTGCTTCATTTCAGCCAGTTCTCCAACATCCCCTTACTACACTCAAAAACGTCTTTGCGAGTACACTACGAGTAATAGCTTCTCTCTTAAAACACCATCGAATATACAAATTACAATGTTTTTACAGACTTTTACGTGCAATCTGAGAAATTGCAGGCTTGAGACCCATATTTTAGGGCTAGGTATTCGCAGCATAAAACACTCGGGAAGTGCCGTTTCCGGTCATCTGGGGGTTTGAAAAACCCAAAATTTTCTTGTACGCTCCGCGCCAACCGATGGTGGCGCTCCGCTTAGATAGTCTCTACACATTAGCCCCCCCCCCAATAATTATCCCGTTCCGCCGCGCCTGGAGGGGCACCCCCTCCCCTTAGACCCCTCCCCCAGGACGGCGATCCGTATCCACCTAAGTGCCCCCCCATCAAATGCTGGTGCCCCCCCTGTTCCCCCCCCCCCAGACTGAAAAGTCTGGTGACGCCACTGGTCCTTAAGATGTTCTCCATTTTGTTAATATTTGAGTATAACTGGCTGTGTTTCAGAGCCATGTTCTATCTAGTGCCATGCAGGCTCGTTTATTCGTTGTGCAAGGTTCTCCATGAAATTTGTCTTTCCCTTCAAGATAAGGCACTATTGATCAATGTTTATCTTAAAATGTGATGAAACACGGCCTTCTCCCCAACATGTATATGAGGGTTAGGCTTGCTACCTCTGTTTTTAGGTTATATGAGGTTAAGATGTCCCTCTACTAACTTTGAGGTTATATGTGGTTGTAACTCCTTGGTATAAGATGTGGTAAACGTCTGAGGTTAGACATGATACCTCATGTAATTACGAATATGAGGTTTGCAGATACGTCTGTACTACCTCTGAGGTACGGTGTAATATACTTTTGAGGTTTCCGCTTGGTGCCTCTGTTGTTAGGTTATATGAGGTAAGAAAGTACCTCTACTACCTGTGAGGTTATACGTGATACCTCTGTTATGGATATGTTATGAATATGAGGTTTGCATATACGTCTGTACTACCTCTTAGGTACGGTGTAATATACTTTTGAGGTTTCCGCTTGGTGCCTCTGTTGTTTGGTTATATGAGGTAAGAAAGTACCTCTACTACCTGTGAGGTTATACGTGATACCTCTGTTATGGATATGTTATGAATATGAGGTTTGCATATACGTCTGTACTACCTCTTAGGTACGGTGTAATATACTTTTGAGGTTTCCGCTTGGTGCCTCTGTTGTTAGGTTATATGAGGTAAGAAAGTACCTCTACTACCTGTGAGGTTATACGTGATAAATCTGTTATATTATGCATATTAGGTTTGCAGATACGTCTGCAACGTCTAAGGTTATATGCAGTACCATTATTATTAGGTTATACGAGGTTAGGAGGTGTTCCTATCCTAGCTTTGACGTGAGACTTGCTACCTGTTATATTATGTTATAAGAGGCTATGGCCACCTCTGCTACCTCAATGCAGGTTAGGCTTGGTGTCTCTGCTATCAGCGTGTGGTAGGTGTTAGCCGTGCGCTTAAGTTTGTATTGAGAGGAAAAAAACTAACACTTTATAGATGGTAAACATATATTGTGACATTTCAGAAACTATATACTAAAATAATTTTTATTTTCCTTTTTCCGTACAAAGTTATAGCTGCAACTACAACCAGCTGTTTTGGTAATAACGAATTATAGGACAGTTTAAGTGTCTTCCAATGCGCATGCGCGCAAGTAATGCATAAATAATGCTGCATCATTCACCTTTACATTCGATTACCTCATTGCTTCGTCTTTCACGCGGAAAATTAAAAAAAAAAAACGAAATTTATTGCTAACAATATGAGCTTCCCGAAGTACAAAAAAAGCGTCTCCATCACGACTGCATGCATATACAATATACTCGTAGAAAAAAAGTGTTCACATATCTCAGACTTGCTCTCTATTCCTTTTCATTTCCATGACAATGAAATCATAAGAATGAGGAATTTCATGAGAAGTTTTACAGCTTAACCTGAATGTTGTTCGTCAAATCAATTTTCCGACAATTTGAATCTTAGATTATCCCATATTTTGCGATTGCGTACAAATTTCGGGCATCTTTTTATATCAACCATAAAGCAGTGCTCTTCGACTACAAATGAAGAAACTAAATAATGAAAAATGTGAATTAAACCCGAGGGACCCACCCCGATTTCTTAACTAAATTAATGTTAATGATCAGGAGTATTTAATAATTCCGTGTTGAATTATAAAAACGTTGTCTATTTTTTTTAATTATTAGTACAACTGATATGTTAAAAATGGAAACCAAATTTTTTTTTTTGCTCAATTTAAAAAATTTCGTAGTATTTGGAATGAAACTTGATTATTCCGCCAAATATTTCCCGCGATAATTTTTGATGTGAAGTTATATGTTTAAAAATAGAAGTAAGTAATCACATTCAGAAAACTTGTCATTTTTTCTCGTGTTTTGTTACTAAATATCGTCACGTTCTTACCGTATTTTGATAAGACGTAGCTGAGTGTAGAGTTTCCTTTTCATAAAAATCGATCTTCTTGTCCTCATAATATTTCATTTTCAGGAGATGAATTATCGATTTCGTATTGATATTGATATCATTGTATTTTACCAAAGTGTTGCACGAGCAGCATTAATAGACGCGTACGTTATATAAGTGACCGTAGAAACCATATAATATGTGTGTGTGCATAAGACATTCACAGTTTGACATGATATACAATCGACATTATAATGCGAAACAAATGGTTTCAACACACAGTCACACAATGAGAAGATAGTCAAGGCCAGGTAGCAAGGACAAACATTAAAATTCGATATTTTGAGAGATGATCAGAGATTTCTAACAACTATAACGATCAATCGTTCACTTATAGTTTGATTGACATGTTTTTATGTTTTTGTGCGTGTGTTGTTGTCGGTATTGATGCCAAGTTTACCTATTACGTATATCATGGTGGGGGTAAAGAATTTAACATGTAGAGTGACAAATATACTTTTATCTCACCCCCTAGCTTTGACAGACACTCGACTAATTACGCCACTATAACCCCAGCTGTACATCTAAAGCTTCCCAGGTGAAAAAAACTGAATCAACATATCCACCAATCTAATACAGAAACTATGTCTTTTTTCCCCTCATATATAGATAACACAATTTAATTTTAACCAGTTTTTTAATATCTTCTATTTTATCACTAACCCCCCACTAATCTTCCACCACCCATAAAGTTCTGTTTCGAATATTTCATCTAAAACTACCTAATATAAGTTATTTTTGGACAGAAATGCAGTCATAACTGAGGAAATAAATTACCTTTCACCATACACTCACCACTCCCCCTCCGCACTCCCTCTCCCCTTCCGGGTCAAGCCCAGTCTTACCCGCCCCACCCCACCCTCCCCTCAAGTAACAAGCTATCAGGCTCGTCAGCTTCCCAGGTTAATGTTGCCCATAATTATCATGTGAAGCTACTTACCCGCTTTACACAGTTGATTTTCTTGATGGCTTACAAATCATCTACGTTCGATGTCTCCATTTTTAAAATGCCGCGAGACGTTTTCTTCAACGAAACTCTAAAGGAATATCGTGATGTGTACCTTCTCTCAACTCCTCGCACAAAAACATTGTTGGGAGGTCGAGTACATACCAAAGATGATATTTGATCAGTACGGAGGGCAAAGTTAGACACGTTGTGGTGTTGAGAACGTATCGAGAGTGTGGGCTTGTTTTCCCATCTCCGCAACTGCAAGCACCAATCAATAATAACGGAAACCACCGTGAGAGGATGCATGAAACCAGATAATAAGTCGGACTAAATGCTAGGTTGAAATTTGATTAAAATGCTAGATATTTTTCATCAGTTCCGAGGTTTGTGCATTCCGCCTCAACTGCCGTTTTTGGTTAACGTTGATGTTTTGCATTAGTTAACAGTGTAACCATACATGTGCTTGACGTGTATGGCAAGCCATGTGGGACAAACACTGCATAATATATCCGCGTATTAATTGGAATTTATACGCGTATTAATTGGAATATATACGCGTATATATTATTAGCCAATCATATGGCTTAAATATATCCGCGTATTAATTCGAATATATACACGTATTAATTCGAAGATATACACGTATTAATTCGAATATATACACGTATTAATTCGAATATATACACGTATTAAATAAAATACATATGGGGATTAAATCCAATATATGCACGGATTAATTAGAATATACACTTAAAAAACATTTCCGCTCTTGCTGTGTACATTTACCAAGGATAAATGTATTGGCGGGCTCGCGAGATCGCTTCAGAAAGCGAAACTTTACACAGGTACAACACATGTATATTCGAATTAATACGCGTATATATTCGAATTAATACGCGGATATATTATGCGGTGTTTGTCCCACATGGCTTGCCATAGACGTGAAGTGTATCTCACGGTTAACGTGTATACAGCATGCAGCTTTTTACGGTCATGGTTCAACCTTGGCACTAAGTTGATAACGGTTACCCAGGCTGAAGAAAGCATTCTATAACTATACTGATAGGATAAATAACATCTTACGGAAAAGGCCCCTACATGTCACGACTGGTGGAGAACCACGTCAGTCTTGATTCGGATTAAAGGGCCACATCACAGGTAGAAGAGATTATGTATTCTTAGTTTTGTCGTGGTAACAGGAAGGAACATTTTGTAGCCTCATAGTTTTCATGTCCAACGGATATCAATATAGAATGTTTGATTTTTCTATCGTTCTGCTAAAATTCGTATCCACCTAGTCAATCAAAGTATTTGCAGTGGTTTTAAATATTAATCCAGTCGGACGCCTTTGTGATGCTTTACATAATCAATACCACCCGGTGTATACACAAGCATATCAGAGTTATATCTGTTTTATAAACCTTCATTACGAAAATGGCACATTCAGCTCATCTTGGACGCCCACATCAGATGCGTCTTCTACATTACATTTGCCATGTAAAACATTAATATGCAGGTCACCAATTGACGTCACAATTGGGATTATTATGAATAGTCATGTTTTAAAACAAAACGGACCATCACATAACAATAGTCACAGCAATGTTTTACTCGACCATGGTAAAGCCAGTGTAAGAATTATAGTGACACGTTCAAGTTCATATAGGGGTCGTATTTATGATTCTTTTGATATGAGTGTTAGGAGTCACGGGATTGGAATAAAATAAGTTCAGGCAGAAGGTTAAACATATTGCTAGATAGTGTTCATACTGTTGGCATGCGAAGGAATTGAGCACATTGCCATATGGCAAGAAGCCTAACCATGCAGTTTGCCCCGATTTTATGGCGTATGCACTTATATCAATATATAAGTTATCAATACATGCTACGTTTTAAGCGGTGGTTCATTCGCGACGCATTGGAAGTGTAATGACTTCATCACAACGTATGGGCATATTTACTTGAATACATTTATTAATAATCTATAAAGGATTACACATTATGCTATGCATGGTTTCAACTTTTCAGCATCAAACATAGAAATACGTACTTTCCATTTCGAACGCTCCACAATTTGGGTAGAAAGAACTTGCAGTAGATCCTTCTACTTAAAGGTATGTGCCAGAAACCTCCCTGTTATTACCAAACAACAAGAAACGTATAGTGCCCATAATCATAATAGGAATCATATATAAAGCTAAATTTGATTGTTAATTAGCGAATATACAAAAAACAGTAATATTCTATGATTCGTTAATACATAGGATTAACCACATAAACAAGCAATTTACATTATAATCCATGTAATAATCCATGTAATTATTTGATGTATACATATGTGCATGCGTGTGGTGCATTGTAAGGAAACTATTCAATGATATACCCTGTAATTAGGAACATCGTATGAAGACGCAACAAAAAATGGTCATTTACATTATTAGGTGAAAGTTTTCGAAAGGTCCCCCCCCCCCCTCACCTTTCTCTAAATTTCTTGTTTCCCTAATTTTTACTTCTTTCTTTCTTTAATTTGTATTCCAATTTTTCGGATCAACTAGGTTTGGGACCCCTTGCCTGGGTCCATCTAATCCAGTGTTAAATAGCTAGGGCCTTAGCAGAGCCAAAGCAAATACTGCCTTAGGTTATATCAAATCGTAAGTCTGTAGCATTATACTAAATCCAAAGAGTAGAGGGCGTAACTACTTTAAACATAATCGAGCATTGGCTATATACGGCTCTGAAACAACGTCTCTCACAGTAAACATCATACTTAGAGCTGATGGGGTGTGTGTATACCTGCTTAAAATAGCATGCGCTATTAGAGACTTGTATCAGCTTATTGCAGAATAAACCCACATAACTGTAAAGAAGTTGGTAGAATTATCCCAAAGTATTTATTGATTATTTGACGGAAAACTCATATATAACTCCGAATTAAGTCTTCACGAAGACCCGGAGTGGAAGAAGTTGAGGTAGGGGATGCAGGGTACCCAGCAAAAAATGTACCCTAATTTTACTGCGGTAAACTATGGTAAATGTGTGGTAAATAGGGTAAATGTGTGGTAAAATTGTGGTAAAATCAATCGCGGTACATTTACCGCAGTTTTACCATGGTATTACCGCGGTAAAAGTATGGTAAAAGTGCGGTACATTTACTGCGGTAAATTTACCGCAGTTTTACCATGGTATTACCGCGGTATAAGTAGGGTAAAAGTGCGGTACATTTACCGCGGTAAATTTACCGCAGTTTTACCATGGTATTACCGCGGTAAAAGTGCGGTACAATTACTACGGTAAATTTACCACAGTTTTACCATGGTATTACCGCGGTAAAAGTGCGGTACATTTACTACGGTAAATTTACCGCAGTTTTACCATTATATTACCGCGGTAAAAGTAGGGTAAACGTGTGGTACATTTACTACGGTAAATTTACCATAGTTTTACCATGATATTACTGGAGTAAAAGTAGGGTAAGTTTATATGGTACATAAACTACATAGGTGAAATTCCTACAATTGTGCCATGATTAACCACAGTAAAAAATAGGGTAAAACTATACGGTGCAACTATACTATGGTAAATTTACCCTAATTGTACCATGATTTTACCACAGTAGAACATATATGGGACACACTATGAAACATGATGGTACATTTACAGCAATTTTTCCATGATTTTGTCCCATATTTTTGCAATACTGATATGACAAACCTTTTGTTCTACTCATATCTTAATGTTGGCAATATAAATTACCTGTGGATATGAGTTGAATAAAGAAGATAGACAAACTGCTATTCTTATATGTTATAGTATGCATCTCTTTTCCTAAAAAAAAACAAGCAGAGGATAGATACATAGAGAATTCCTTCATGGAATCCCTGATATATTTGAGAGGAGACAACAATTAATTCTTTTTTCGCTATTAGGGAGAACCTAAAAGCCTTTAAAATGAAAAAAAAAAAAACTATATAAACTAGCACACATAAGGCATAGCTTCTGTGCCTCAACACTGTAGAACACGAAAATTGACCAATCAGTGTCCTCAGATTTGGGTATTCTCTGTCAGGTCCATTAAATGACTTGACACGTCTATGTATCTATGATCAGAGTACTCTTTCCATTTAAAACAAGTCTTTGAGGACAATAAGAGATCAAAAGTCCAATCTGGACTACCAATTAAGTCAAAAGAAGAGAGTCAGGGATCATACCAGCCAGGGTAATTGAAATTCAACAAAGCTTTCTCATGTGTGAAACCTCCATGGGTTTGATGAATTAAAAACTGTTGCATGCTACAACTGTGGACCAACATGTCAGGCATACAACCATTACATTAAGGGTAAAGGCATATAGCCAAATTATGATACAGTACACTGATGGGTGAAATTCAAAGAAATATATGGTGTACATTCTGATTGAAATTAGGACAAAATCATGCTCAATGTGAGGTAAAACTGTCCTACAATTAGTGTAAAATCATGGTAAACTGAGGTAAAACTAAGGTAAAAGCGTGGTAATTCTATGGTAATATTGGGGTAAAAGAACGGTAAACTGTGGTAAAAGTATGGTAAATTGAGGTAAAACTAAGGAAAAAGCGTGGTTAATATATGGTAAAATTGGGGTAAAAGAACGGTAAAACTGTGGTAAATTTAGGGTAAAAGTGTAGTAAATGCGTGGTCAATCTAGGGTAAAATTGGGGTAAAAGAACGGTAAACTGTTGTAAAAGCGTGGTAAATTGAGGTAAAGCTAAGGAAAAAGCGTGGTAAATATATGGTAAAATTGGGGTAAAAGAACGGTAAAACTGTGGTAAATTTGGGGTAAAAGCGTGGTAAAAGTATGGTAACACCGTGGTAAATTGCGGTAAAATTGGGGTAAAAGTGAGGTAAAACCATGGTAAATTTGTGGTAATTTACTGCGGTAAACCGCGGTTTACCGCGTCCATAGGGCCAAAATACCGCGGTAATGTACAACAAATTTACCGCGTTTTTACCCCGGTTTTACCGTGGTAAAAGTGTGGTATGTTACCGCGGTAAATTTGAGGTAAATTTTTTCCTGGGTAGGGCGGCTAGAGAGGGCAGGAAGGAGAGGGAGTTCTACAACAACTTGCTAAGCTTGTTCAAACACGGATAAAGGGTTTACTCCTCTCGCAGCCACTCACTTTTACATGCTGACAATAGTTGCCTTCTTAAATTAAAGCAGAAACAATCATAGTAATCTGATATGATGGACTGCTAGCTCTTTACTATGTTTTTGATATATAATTTTACCAGTTAACGTGCATGCATACAGATATTTTATTGGTCATGTCTACTCCTGTTAACCAAACAAGGCGTCATTTTCTTTTAACGTTTAGTTACAAACGGTATATTAATTTGAACCAATGGAGGAAAAACTATGACATTCTTTGAAATAATTAGAATATTTATAAGTTAGTCCGGTGATTCACTATATGCTCAATCGCAAGAGGAAGGTAACGTTAAGTGCACTAATAGTTCGGATATCTCTTTGGCTTCGATCAACACCTTTACTTCTCTTGAAATGTGCTCCAAATTTCTCGCTTCCTTCTCTCTAGTTGATGTATCTTCCCGTCGACTAAACTTATGGCTTTCCACTATAGATTGGATGCTTTTAAGAACCCTAATTACAGTTCAGAAGCTAACCACTTAGTCAGTGACGTTGAGAGATGATGTTCTGACAATTTTCCCTCAAATATAGCACACAAGTGTTCATATTTGATATGTGGAAATGAAAAAATGTCCAACTTCCATCTGAATTTTGTTGTAACAATTCAACACAACTTAGCCTGTTTACCATCCCTCTTCAGTGATGTCGGCGAGGTCAAAGGTGATCATTTCATGAAATGTTTGATTCCCCAAAGTAGTTCAAACAACGTGGCAAACTCTGTGACCCCTACTTCTCTTGCACACGACGAACGATTACTCTAGTAGCAGTTCAACAAGTAATTTTTGTGGAGGCAATCAGTAATCATCAAACAGTTAAGGCAGTCATATTCTGCAACGATGTAGGAAGGGTGTAAACTATTTTAACATGGGGAATGGGGTGGGGGTGGGGTGGGGGTGTCGTCGGAGAACTTCCAAAAGCGTTGTGTGTTATTATCCGATCCCCAACAAACTGGGTGTGAGAGGGGGTATTGTGATTGAGTGATGTGCACCATCACGTAATATTGAACCAATCAGCGATCATTTGCCCAACCACGTGTGCGCCCCAGCTTTGCAGCTTCTCTAGTCATTTTTTCAGGAAAATCAGTTCTGGGCATGGAGTGGAATCAAACAGACTCGCAATCATTGTGATGGCAATATAAGTTATCACATTGACATTTATTGTTTCCTATCGGTACCTTGAAGTAAATTGAAGTGTTTTGATTGAACATTAATTATGAGACGAAGAGAATAAATCATCTTGAAATCAACTTCTTAAGCAATGGAACTATAGCTGCGGGCTTCCATTAACAGCCTACCAAATACTTTCCCCCAATGGCACCGATAGTACCCAGGGGCGTATCCAGGGGGGCGCAACAGGCGCGCGCCCCCCCCCCTATTGGCCGTCACCAAAAAAAAAAAAGTTTAGCAAAAAAAAAAAAAAAAAAAAAAAATGATGACGACCTTTATGTGAGATGTCGGTAATCGCTCAACCCCCCCCCCCTCCCGTATGCTTTATTTTTTGTTTGCCAAAAAAAGGTTCTGGCGAAGTTCGGCGGCATAATAGTTTTAGAAACATAGATGGTAATTGTGTTTGTATTATCACTATAAACACTAAATGACATGCCAGCCATACTAAATTGTGCATTTTGTGTCCATATTTACTGGAAATGTTGCTTATTATTAAGGTCGAAAAATGGATCACATATGGCCATGGGCGGCGATCCTGGGTGGAGGGGGGATATATCCCCCCATGAAAATGGGTGGAGGGGATGTAATGCACCATATCCCCCCCCCCCCCACCAAATGCCAGGGATAAGAATATTTTCATGCCTACATTTATGCATCTTCGTTAATGTACGGCTCTTTTTTAGCTTCATTTCTCGCCTACCATAAACGCAGTGCGATCTTTTCAAATAAAGCGTCTTTATAAAGCAAAAATAGTTGACTGTAGGCTTCATTGGCCCTATAACAACAAAATGTATTATTGCGCCCACGGTATTGATATAGTACATATATGCACCCTCATAGTATTCATATAGGCCCTATAGTAGGCCTACACACGTACATGTTCCCTCGAACAGCTGAGAATCTCATGTAACCAGGGTAATGCTTAATACACGTTTCACCTGGATGCCCTAGCAATCGGTACCTAGGAATGTAACTATGTGTAATTGTGTATTCAGGCGCGTATCCAGGATTTTCTAACCCGGGGGGCGCGAATTACCATCTAAGCGGAGCGCCACCATCGGTTGGCGCGGAGCGTACAAGAAAATTTCTGGTTTTGATACCCCCCAGATCACCGGAAATGGCACTTCTCGGGCTTGAAAATGACCAACCAGATGTACACTTTTGCCTGAGAACCAAGTATTTCCCAAAAGTTTTTTCCATCCATAACCTTTTTGAAGATTTTCACCAGTCACACATCATGTTCGACCTCATTGCATGTCCTATGGATCATTGCTTTTGTAGGTGATACTACGTCACGGCCCACAATATCCGAAAGCCCCATTTTTCAAGGTTTTAAGCCCATTATTTGTTGAGAATTTGAAAATTCACATTTCTCGTGAATAAATATCACTTGAAAACATACCCATAATGTTGCACAAAATTCAATCTATGGACAACCAATATAGAAAAACCTCCTGGAACCCCTAATAGACAGGTCAAAATTGCACGAGTAGAAGAAAGTATGATGAAGAATGTTGGTGTAGAAATTTTGGAAAATTCCGACAGAGTTAATTTATTGGTGTAGAAATATTGCAACCTCTTATAACGGCTATTATAAAACTTGGTTGAAGGAAATGAAAAATAGCAGATATTTCCGATATCAGGTATATCGAAACCGAACACTACACACATAGGCGTAGGTCCCGTAAGAGGCGGGGGCTGCAGCCCCCCCCCCCCCCCGCAACCAATTTTTTCCCATTTTTTTCTGGCACCTGCTGAAAGAAAAATAAATAGCAATGAATAGCATAAAAATGATCTCCTTGGTAATTAAAATAAAGTTCTAAGCTTGGCCGTCATAACTACTGTAAAAGAGTTTTGACTGAAATGGATCTGTATGCTTTTTCTCCATCTACATAAGACATTTGGTTGTTTACATTAGCATCCGGCGGTATACTGTGCAACTTTCACGGACCGTGCGGTACACGATGCCATGCAATGTAATGACCGATGCTTACTTATATGATATTGGCATCGATTTGTTGAACGCGCGCTTCGCGCGCGAAAAATTTCGGCTTTTTTTCGGGCAAGTCGTTAGAGCCCCAAATCCAATTGGGCTCCTACGCCTTTGACTACACACATAGACAGTTTTTTGAGGCTGTTCATCGTGGAACATGCATTTCACTGCCTCACTGATATGATGTTATATCTGCTCTTTGCTTTACAAATTCGAACAGGCGTGTAGCGAGTAATTGCCAAGGGAGGGGCGAAGCCTGTAGGCAAACTATATAGCTAAGCGAAGCGCCACTATGAGTTGGCGCGAAGCGTATACAAGAAAAATTTTGGCCGAAAATGCCTCCCGGATCGCTGGAAATGACACTTCCCAGGCCTTGTAAGTTGCATCTAAGCATTGTCTATTTTGAAATTACTAGCGATGTAATAAAGAAAATTTGCTCGGGGGGGGGGGCGGTCGCCCCCTTCACGAAATGCGTCATGTTCCCCGACGATTCGGCCGAGTTCAAGACCAACCACAGTTGGTTCCATATATCACAATTGTACTACAATTTGTACAATTGTTTAAGGCGTCCATACACACACACGCGTTATGATAGACCATATATAGTATTTATATAGATACATTAGTGAGAGAGGGAAAATGGAAACGTCAAAAATGGAGTTGTCGGTGTAAGGGGTAGGGTGAGGCGCACACCCCCTCCGTAATCCTTGATCTGTCACTGGCTACCCTGTGTATATAATAGGGATCAGCGCTTAAACTATGACTATTCCTCTTTCTCTTCCCGAGGTCTTGGCTCTCTTCTACTCCCTCCTTTTCTTCTTTTTCTCTCTTTTTTCTTTTTCTTTTCCCTTCCTTCCTCTCCTCCTTTTCTTTTTTTCCCCCTCCTTTTCCCTTTTTTCTTCTCTTTTTTTCTCTCCTCTTTTCCTTACCCGGGGGGCGCGCGCCCCCAACGCCCCCCCTGGATACGCACCTGATATATAGTATATATATAGATCATTAGTGAGAAGAGGAAAATGGAAACGTCAAAAAATGGAGTTGTCGGTGTAAGGGGTAGGGTGAGTCACACCTTTACGAAATCATTGATCCGTCACTGGCTACCCGCTGTAATGATGTCACTGTTCCTCTTTCTCTTCCCGGTGTCTTCGCGTTTTTCTTTTACTCCCTCCTTTTCTCCTTTTTCTCTCTTTCTTCTTTTTCTTTTCTCTTCCTTCCTCTCCTCCTCTTCTTTTTTCCCCTCTTTTTTCCTTTTTTCTTTTTTTTTTTCTCTCCTCTTTTTCTTACCCGGGGGGCGCGCGCCCCCAACGCCCCCCCCCTGGATACGCACCTGGTATTGCATGTGTATAGGCCTATAATAGCCTGCATGAGGCCATTTCCTTCATCGAATAATATAACAGAGCTCTCGAACATTCTAACGTTGCGCCTGAAACAAGATTGACAGGGGCAATTTTCCCAAAATAACACCCGAAATTAAAAAAAAAAGTATTTTGGATCCTGATTATGAGATATTTCGGACATGACATCCCTATTTTAAAGTTGGGTATATGCCGCTTGGAAACCTCGGGAAGTGCCGTTTCCGGCCATCTAGAGGGTTTGTTAATCCCAAAATTTTCTTGTACGCTTCGCGCCAACTCATGGTGGCGCTACGCTTAGATAGTCAACAAGGTCATATACCCCCCCCCCCCCACTCGGAAGTACGGATCGCCGCCCATGCATATGACACCATTTTGCATTTCAGCCCTTCTTTGAAAGCAAAAATTGTACACCCCTCCCCTTAGACCCATCCCCCAGGACGGCGATCATTCATGCTTGGCGCCCCCCCCCCCCTATTGGAAAATCCTGGATACGCCCCTGGTACCATCTCAAGCTTCTAATGATTATAAAATGTTGGGGGATACATCCCCATTCCCCTGATCTTGTAACCTTGTTTCAAAAATTAAAACACATTTCAATTGAACATTTCATAATTAATCGTCATTTTTCGTGTGGAGAAAAAAAATGTACTTTCTTGCACACGCATATCCATAACTTTGGGGCATGATTATATGGGCCATCCCACCAGTTAAATGTTGGGGATACAATCCCAATCCCCCCCCCCCCCCCGGATATACGCCAGTGCACTTATTAACATATTACTTCCTTCACGGAGCTGTTACGTGAGCGCTGCTAAGACAATGGAGCTATAAACGGAGCTAAGACCAAGTAGCAGCTCAAAGCTAACGTGAAAGCCAACACATTTGACTTAGGTTTTGTGAGTTTGATAACACAGTAGTGCATCCTTCGTTGCTATGTAACTTAATAAGCTAGTTAGCTACGCTTAACTTGTTTTAGAAATATTAAATCACGTTTCCCGTTGATTTTTCCCGTAAATAATATTTTTTATAGGTGCTCAAAATGAGCTCTCTTCTTGACGATAACAGAAGCTTGTTAAGGGCACTTAATAGGCAGAAAGAAAGAATAAAAGTGAGTTAATTTCTCTAGTTATTCTCTAGTTCTGACGTTGGTTTTCATAGCTGAAGCATATCTTATGCACAACATATAACTGTAACCAATTACGCGAGCCTTTTACTGAATGCCTGGCCGCTATAGGCTAACTAGTTCGATTGACTAGTTTACCCGTTAGGCCTTCGCAGCTCTACGATGGGTTTGATTTTTAATGTCAGTCCTACCCTAACACTAAACAGTTACTAGAGTTAAGCTAGGAACACCCAGGCAAAACCCATTATTCTAGGCTAGCATAAAATCATTTTGCTTAACACAGTGTAGGCTATGCAATATAGGCTGTGTAACTGAGCCTATTGTTAGCTTAGTCCTAGACCCATTTGTTCCAATTTCATGTAGACTTGGCCTACTATACTGTATCAAACCCAAGTTCAGAAATTTGACAGACCAATGATGGAACTTTTGAGGAAAGCTAATTCTTTGGCTGGAATGGCTACATTTTAACTTAGGCCCATAGAATTCTTTGAAGGAAAAAAAATATTGCCACAATCGACATGATCCTGTTCTCTTTTTGAAGGTAATTTTCTTTAATTGGTTTCATTTATTTCACTTGATGCAGAAACCTTTATTAGGCAGTTTTTCTGTTTGTCATTTTTAATCCGATCTCCGTGTTTGCTGTTGCTATCTTCTTCTCTACAGTATGATGAAAAGATGGCAGCAAGAGAGGCTACAGTGAAGGAGTAAGTCTTGATTTTAGAAACTAATGCCAATGCAATAATTATCTAAATCAATCATTTCTGGTTTTGTCTTAGACTTGTGAGTTGCACTGATAGGACAATAGTGTTAATTCTGTCACGTAATGAATGATGTTGTAATAGAAATTAATGGAAGTCAAATTTATTTTGCCATATAGCATCTATTTGATCTGTCCAATCCAGTTCATGAAAGGTTATGAGTTATGCTTGCATTGACACTGTAAGGAGAGGGATACATTTCATAATTACTGGGCCGTGGCTATTCTTACGACGAGTCGTAACAATTATTTATAAACTATTCTTACGACAAAGGCAAATTCAAGCGCAGTAAAGTAAATAAAGCAACTGCGCATGTAGTAGGGGTAACCCTAACCCTAAACATAACCCTAAACCTCAATCCTAACCCTTACCCTAACCGGAAATTCTTGTTTCTCCTCGTCGTAAAAATAGTACTCCTGGTCATGAAAATAGCAACTGTGCATGCGTAGTCGGGAATTATTCTTACGACTAGTCGTAACAATAGCCACTTTGTAATTACTGCATTAAATAGTTAAATTCCCATTTAAAAAAAAATTCCACAGTTTTTCGCTGCTTTTCTAGACATTGTAAAAAAAGCATATCCTGACAGTATCTCACCAGTGTTCAACATTTCCCATGCTCTTGTTTATTGAAACAATGCAGGACCAGATGCCAATTTTCTGCATCCCGATTTTTTTTCTTTCATTTCCAGAAATATGAGAGCTCTTTGTTTTATCACTTACTAATGAAATTTACAAGATGATATTAAGGCATCTCTTGGACTTATACTAGTTGTATAGGGTGTTGATCTCTGAATAAATATTACTTTATTTCAAACATTTACAGATCACAGTTGCATTCAAGGAAGATGTTATCTATGTACTTCTCTGCTCAAGTGACATTACATGTGAACAATGATATGTAATGATGGTACTAACACCAAGGGACATTTATGGGCAGACATGTCTCCCTTTAATAGATACATATAAAGTTTCAGATGACAAAATTGATTCTATAGAAGTATTCCTATGGGGAAGAAATACTTTTGTGTCTGTATACAGTTTCTTTTATTTTCATATGCAGTGAACTAGCCGTCAATAAGAAAGCAGACTGGGTTGAAAATCTAGAAGCTGCAAGTGAAAGTCAAAGAGTAAAAGAAGAAAGGAAGATTATGGGTCAAGAAGCAGCTCTTGCAGGGAGATCACTTGTTGAGGTACTGTTACATGCACGAGTGCATGTACAGCTGCAAGTAGGCCTACTGAGCTCATGCTATCACCATGCATTCATTTTTTTCCATCATATTTTGATGCTGTTTTTCAGAGAAGGGAGTGGTTTTTCTTTTTCAGTCAGTCTGTGTGCGTGTTTGTATGTATGTATTTATGGGTGTATCTTTGTTTGGCTAGGTATGGCTGTGGGTGTATGTATATGTGTATGTATGTATGAAAGTATATATGTATGTATGAAAATATTTATGTATGTATAATGATGCATATGTATTTATGTATGAAAGTATATATGAATGCATGATTCCCACATGGTCTGGAACAAGGGTAAAGTCTGGTAAAAGGAGTTTTCTTGGTCTTGGAAGTCCTTGAATTTTAAGGTTTAGTCTGGAAAAGGGAGGAAAAAATCCTCATGTGAACATTTCTTATATAATCAATATGATTTCTACGCAAACCAAGAGGGTTTCATTGACGACATAGATCATACTGTGGTGAAATAATATGGCTACACATGTCATGTTTGGGATTCATTACTCACAAAACCTGATTGAAATGGGGTTAGCATACTTTTTGCAAGAGTTACAATGTAAGGCTTACTGTAGGTAGCTAAACATAAAATCATCATGTGTAGGTGTGTAGGCTTCATAGTTAATTGTAAGACATGTTTTGGTCTTGAAAAAGCGTGGAATATCATTTGTTCAAATGATTGGGAACCATGTGAATGACTTAGTGTTCCTTTGCTATATAATGGAACATTTGCAGGGTTCCTCATTGCTGCACCATTGAGTATTTGCAGTGTTTCGCACTTCTACATGATCATATGTTTTTCTATGAGAAAATGACCAATAGGTCCTAAATAATGTTTATATATAAGTGAACTAAAAGTTTTTAATTCAGTTCATTGCTGGTGTTGTAATCAAATCCAAGCATGTATGATAATTCATGTGGTGCATTTATACCTACCAACCATATCTTTGTTCTGATGGGATTTTCAACTGTACATGTTTTTAATGCATAGTTACTATGAATTATAAACATGTACAGTTGAAAAACACCATCAGCATGAATAGTAATATAGCATGCGCAGTAAAGCATGTATTATAAAGAGACTAAATCATTTATTTATTTATGTGTGTGTGTGTGTGATTTCTCATTCAGATAAGAAGAGCAGCCCTGAGGACCCAACTGGAAGAGGAATATGCACAATATGAGAAGGAACTTCATGCAGAGGGGAAAGCCTTCTATTTCAAAAGAGAATGACTTTATAATAACTGTACAACTGAACGTTTGAGGATGCCCTTGCAGTCATCGGTGATATGTTCACATACTTGAGGACAGTGTTTATAGGCCAATATATATATCGCCAAAAGATATGGATATGGAATAAAATGTAATATATAGACTAGTTTAGTATTCTGTTATGTCTGAAGGCTACACTAAGAAATGACAAGAAGTAGGCACGTTCAAGACTATATTGATTCTGTAGTTGATAGATAGGACACGTTGACAGAATCAGCTTGGCTTCAAGTTCATAAAACCTGTTTCTTAGGTGATGTTATGTTTTCTTATCACTTTGCGGTGAATACACTTGTGTCTGCTAATCTCATAACACAAACAGCTGGTTATTGCATTTGTTACACTACCGTATTCCCCACAGACCCAGCAACACTCGTCAGTGCAATAGTCCATACTATAGCGATGAATGTTTTGAGTTTGTCTCCTGTGGAAATGACACACTAAACGGGGAATTAACCACATCATTTCTTGATAATGTACTTAAAGCTGCAATTATTCTTGGTGTGTAGGTCACTCCAGTATGGAAGTGCTTATGTGTCATTGTTTGAGGTATTAAGTTTGAGGTTGTGACCTTTTAAATGCAATAGCTATATTTTTGTGGGTTGTAGATGCATGCTGGGAGGCAACATATCGCAAGCACAGCCAGCGTCTACTGCAAACTCTGTACATATATATATATATATATATATATATATATATATATATATATATATATATATATATATATATATATATATATATATGTTTTATCTTCTTTAGTTCTACAGTTCTACATTGGCTGAGGAATATTGCTTTTTTGAATATTAAATTTTCATTACAAATATTAAAATATGTGATACCTACCATTATTAACACTCGGGGACTGAAGAAACCTCATAAAATATTTCATTTGCTGTGTCTTTTGCCATGTCTACTGTAATGTTTTTATTCTTTTTTATTTATTGCAAAGTCATTCAATATACAGAACATTGATCATGTTTCCATACTTTAAAGGAGCCTATATTCAGCAACTTGTGGTAGCACATGTTTGTTCTACAATTCGATAGCTTTTAAAACATACTCTCATTTTTCAAAGTGAGTTTTACCTTCCCTGTTAATTGTTAATTATAGTGCAAGTAGCAGTCCTTCACTGAGTGCCCTACCTATCAACAGTGGTATCTCATATGACACTTATTAAAAGCCCAAGGGGAGACAACATTCAATATGCCTGTGTTATTATAAGTAAATATATCAAAGTAAGTGGATCTTGACTGTGTTGCCAGTTCTGTTGGGCTTCTCTTCCAGAACAGAGTATCTAGAAGGGGAAAGAACGCTTTGAATGTCTCAGAGAGCTCTCCTAGTACTGTGGCCCTTAGATACAAGGTTCTGCTGCATGTTGCGTGTATAATGAATGAAATCAAAACTAATAGAGCAGAAGACTTTAGTCAAGCTCTGAGTCTTCTTGGTTTATTCCTCATCTTCGATGATCTTATCTCTAACTTTTCCTCATTCATGACTCAATGTTCCAATTAAAGGCATTGAAGACGTGCTCTGAAAAAAGTTAACTTTCCGTTGCTTGCAAATGACTTTTTTTCTAATGAAATGTGATACATTGTTATCTTTCATCTAGACCTGAGATGTCCACGCTGCCATGTACACTGTGTTGTGGGTATTGACCGTAGCTGTATGTATTGTCTGTACACTAGTATCTAATTACAGTCAGTAGCAGGCTCTGTGTGTATTTTCTGGGATCGATGGTGTTGTCTAACACTTCTGTTACACCTCATTCCAAACTAGGTCAGATTACAGGCATGAGACGTTTTTTTGTTCGCGAGTCACCCTTTAACCCTTTTTAAGGCCTCTGGCCATCTGGATATTTTACATGTTTCATCTGGTTGCCATGCTCTGTACAACTAGGATCAAAGCATCATGCCCCTTTAACTTTTATACATGATTGTACTTAACCTAGCAGATGAAATTCAAGTTGCTATGGATGCAACTGTAGTTCATAGCCGGGGTGGGTTCAATATTTAACAAAAGGTCACAAAATTAATAATGAATATTCCAGACATTCCTGGTCCATATAGTTGCATTGAACTGGGAGCTGTGTGTTTGCTGTCGTCATAGCAACCAGTCAATGTCAATTCCATAAATCTACTTGGCAGTCACTAATGACAGTATAACAGACCTGGGAAATTCATGTTTCATTGTGACCTCATGAATGCATGTCATAAAATGCAATAGAAAGCAATAATGACAACAAACTTGTAAACATCTGGGGATAATAAACATGCACTTTCTTGAAATATCTTTTAATCACTGAAGATTACAATCCAGAGCTGGTAGTTGGCAAGCTGCTATTTCTAGCATTGAATGACACATTTGGGACAAAGATCTGGGTTTCTTGCCAATATTTACTTTTGCACATATTTTCTGAAACACTTAATTAATACTTCTTGAATAATACACCTAGGAATAGCAAAGTTTGAATTGATAAGGTAAAATGTCAAGTATTTTGACAACTTGCCAATAGATTTTTATATCTGTTAAACACTAGTATCATGAGTAGACTGTTGTGTGATGTGTAAGTTGTGTGAACAATGTAGCAATGTCACCACATGAGATGAATAAGATGGTTTGGAGGACGACCAATTGTGTAACCATAGATCGTTCTAACCAGTTCATGGTTAAGGGGACGGAGGTCATTCATGCTGAAAACAAGAGAATTTTGTATATTAAGATGTTATCTGTATCCTCTGAATCTGGCAAGGTACCCCTGAAAGCAGAAAGGACTGGACATTGGCGATGAGATAAAGCCACTAGTTATAATCCCCACCCCCTCATTGTCCTTAAAACAAGTGCCAGGTCCCCACTACTTGCTTAATAGCCCAACCCCAACCTCCTCCTTAAAGTTTGCAACTCCCCACCTATAAACTACACCACTGCAGCATTCATACACAGATAAAAAGAGAGGCTGCAATTAAACAATGAAATGGAACTCTGTGGAATAACTTTCTACTTCTTATCAATATTATATGAAACCTTTCCAAATATAGTTCCAAATATAGTAATATTGGAGTTGCAAGTAAATTGGCAGTAGGAAAAGATGGATGGTTATAAAACCAATATTTACAGTAAACCAAGGAGGATACAGCGTTGAGAAAACTTATTTCGGCACACATCAATAATTCACATCTATAAAGTAGAATGAAAAAGCATGAAATAATAACAGTGATAACCTTACATTTAGAATCACTCAGTTCTTAAACAACCAATTTTACCATTCAATCATTGACATCAGATATGGGCTTTAATTTTTGCAACATTTAGAGCTGTTTCTTCTACTACTTTCTTCTACTTTTTTTTGCCCTGTATCATTGTTTATACCAAACATGACATTTTCAATGTACATTATCACCACATTTGATTGTTAACAGTAATGGCTGCACATATGGAATTCAGTTACTTAAGATGCTTTCTCTCTTTAAGTTACATTCAGTGAATTTTAGATAAACATCACTGGATTATTCCTAAACCAAGCAATTGCTTGGTTCTGCTTCATCTTGGATTGGCTCAAACAAGTTTACGGAGGTAGTTGGCAAAGAAAGGACTCTTTTATTTTGGGGGCAAATTTACTCACATCTTTTTTATTATTTGTGCATCCACTTTCTACCACATCCACAACTTAGGTCGTCATTCACGGTTTTCATTCATAGACAATATCTCACCACAATGTTATATTTTATTCGCAATGATTCGAAGCTATGTAAAAATAAGAAGGGTGATTGTAAGTAGTTCAGTCCAAGGGCGTAGGAACCGGGGGGGGGGGGGGGGGGGGGGCTGGGGGGGGGGGGGCCAGCCCCCCCAGTGAAAAATGTGGAGGGGCGGAAGTATCATTCCGCCCCCCCCCGCTTCGCAAGTCAGAAAACCCCTTTTTCATTTCCAAATGAGAAAACAATCTCATTTGGATCACCAAATTGCATCTAAGGCTAGGTGAAAATACAAAATTAAGTTTACAAAATGGAGTGGGTGTTGAAGTGTGCTATATTGCACCAAATTGCATCTGAGACCACCTGGAAATGCAAAAAAAATCCAAAGGGGAGGGGGACACCCCCTCCCCTTAGACCCCTCCCCCAGGCCGGCCATCAGTCTTCAGCCCCCCACTCAAAAGTACCTTCCTACACCACTGGTTCAGTCTACATATGAAAGTTGCTTGTGCTTTTTTTAACCTATTGTGCACTTTCATCTATCATCTATTAGACTACATAAAAATCTGTTTAACTCTGTTTTTACATGGTACTAATATTTTGCCAAGGAGCTATACAGAAGTGACAGAAGATAACACAGAATCATACCAGCACTATTTTCCAAGGCATTTCAGAACCATTTATGAGATCTTTGAAGGGTTTTGTTTGTATTAAAGCAGCCTCATTTAGTGTGCGTCACTCAAATTCACAGTTTAAACATGCGAGCTGATGTACATTCAATACTTTTCATGCAGAATTTCATTTAATCCGAATGGTGTTCTTGGCGAGGAAATGTACGAATTAATGGGTTTTATTCAGTCATATTTGGGATAAATTAAGAAACAAACTATAAACCAAAAAGAGAGATGAAACAGACAACAAATACCAGGAAACTTGTGAAAATGTTACTTTAATTGGGTAAACCATTTCTGAGTTAAACAAAATGAAAGAATTACCTTATTACAAATACAAAAAATCAGCATTCTCTCTGTTTGAAAGGTATCTTCTTAAAATAAGTACCAATATTAAATTTACAATATGAACCGTGCATTTAATTTTAAACAGTTTCTACTCTGTAGACAAACATGGAGTTTACGCATAAAAAGTAAAGAACAATGCAGTTAATTTTGACTATGCAGAAATATGATCAAAATATTTGTTCACTACAGTTATAAACATACAATAGTTACCATAGCATTTTAATTTAACATGGGAGGATGCAAACAAACTAAATAGCATTCTATGTAATATGGCACATGCAAACTAACAATTGCATTTCTGCAAATTGCACTTGGCTAACAACAGATTGTAACAAAAGATTGCTTTGCAGGATGAAGCATGAAAAATACATATTTTGAAACAGAGAAATAGTGTTTCCACATATTATGGAAAGTGCACACTAAATACCCGATCACTTAACAATAGCTTCTTTTAAGTATGGTACATGCGAACTCATATCAATTAATAGTTCTAAATATTATTAGTTACTTATCTGAGAAGTCAAAGAGAGATATTCTTATTACCTATATTAACTAAATAATTTATATCTACAAACTACACTCCAGCTAAGTTAAAGAATGTCAAATGAACAAGTATTAATATTGTGATTTTTACCAAAGTTCTACAACATAGATGATCATGATTAACCACTCTAAAGGCCCGGTCACACTATACCGTTTTTTTATCGGAATACTATCCGATTTTACCGGAGGAATCGAAAGAGCCAGTTTTTCGTTCGGGTCTTCTAGCCACAGTGATAAAGGACCTGATTTGCTATATGTTGAGCCATTCCGATGTGGAATAGCCCTCTCCTAACTTTTGATATTGACTCCGTTTCCATTTATCAGATAGCTATCCGATTTCTCCTCCGATTTTTATCGTTTTTCGATGTGACGTCACTTCAGAATGTAGTCCGTTCCAGAAAACCTCAGATTTGGAGTAGGTATGCGAATATTCCACTGCATTCATTACATTCACTACCACAAACCGCACTCTTCGGCCTAACATCGGAAAAATCGGACCGTATTCCGATAAAATATCGCTGTAGTGTGACCGGGCCTTTAGGCAATTAATGGACCTACCTCTCATTCCTGAGGGAAACTCTAAACCAACAATTTCTTGCTTTTTTTCACTTTCCTTGTTTGTAAAACAGGTTACACAATTACTGTCAACTTAACAAAGAGACCCACTGAAGAAAGGTCTCCAAGATTACTTGTACACTAGGTTTAATATTTGGTAAGCACAAAGATCAAAATGGTTTGCCAAATGACCATGTGTGGTTTTGTGTTAAGTTGGCATTCAAAAGTCCTTGGCTATCAAGAATTCAATAGAGGAAAATCAACAATGGCAAGATAATGCGAAAGTAATGACACCCCGCCCCCACCCCCACCCCCAAACAAACAGTTTATCAGCTTGAATTCTGATAAAAAAGTACTGCACAGAGCCTGTGGTCATATTTCTGAATAAATCAAGTTCTTTCGAAGAGACGCGAGGATAAATGTCCATTTAAGCAACTTTGAAAGAATCTTCTCATATTCTGTACTTCTCAAGGAAAAAAAAAACTACATATATACACACCACCAATGTAAATATAAAACTTATTGCAGTATTGACAAAATTACACAACACATGTTACACCTTATGTTAACAACTCTTTAAAGGATGCCTGCAAATATGCTAGATCGTCTTATACTTGGTAAATACAAAAATAACTATAAATGAAAGGAAAATACTCACTTTAATAAACTCATTTTTTTTTCGCTTTTATGGATCTGATGTTTGGTGTAGCATAATCAATCCTAGGAACTGATAGAGGGTCTTCCAAATCAATCACCCTTCTTAATTTGTTAGTTATTTGTTAAGTTATTTGTGACGTTATTTGTAAGTTATTGTAAGTTATTGTATTGTATTGTATTGTATTGTAAGTTATTGTAAGTTATTTGTGACGTTCACCTATTTGATCATGCCCTTGTAATGAAGTCAGCCAACAGTTGTCACTTAAAGCCTAATATACAAAAGGTCCATTAGGTATGCTATGGGGTATGTGTGTTGTTTATCACACATGTTCATTTCTGTTACATCAACTGGTGTTTCTCATGCCACAATTGTCTTTTTCGTACAAGGAGAATAGAAGTTTGTAGATTACGATATCAACTTTACATATAAAATTCTAACTTAAGCAATCACCCTTATTTCTTAATACCATTTGGCTGTGTCACTACGATAATCTAATTAATTCAGTAATAAGATTAAGAATAAACCACACCAAACATGATGACTACAATATCATAGTTAATGACTTCATATTATTCATTCCTTTCAGAATCATTGAGAAAGATATCTCTAAGCTGGACAAGTAAAGCTATCGTTGTCTTCTTGGAATCGAAAGCCAGGACACATCAAGACAGAATGAGGAGGGTCCATTAGATCACAATTTTCCTGCAAAAACAAAAAAATTAACAAAATCTTATGAATGTGTAAAAATTAAGTTGGCCTGATTTCTTTTTTATCCTGGCAGGATCTTCTTCAGAGGCTGCATGAACCACGCCAAAAGTGATGACTAAATAGGCTCTTTAGTGGATAAGCAGTTTGCAAACAGTTTTGTTTGGTTTTATTTTGAAAATCTTATGAACTGAGATGAAAGATAACAAAACGGTATCCTCTGTCAGAAAAAGACAAGTGCAAGTCATTGCCAGAGGAAACATGAATGAGACCTATCCATTCATCTGGGACAAGCCTGGATTTAAACATGTCATAACACTGCAGAAAGATCCTTGCATTCCTAAATCCATAGTGGTGTAATACACCATAAACTGCCTTGTGATCTTAAATCCAGAGTGGTATATTTAGAATGTAAAAAATGATGATTTATCCTTAAATCCACTTTGGGTTTAAACCTCATAACAAGCTAACCAAATTTCCTACAAGTTCTGCATTAGCCAGTATTAAACATATCCCCAGAAAGGTGAGTTGCCACCTAGCAGGCATTTCCTAAAACTCCCATTAACCAAATGTTGTGATGCCCCAACCAAAACTGTCCAGTGACATCCCAGTATGCAATTTACTGTAACTGAACAGCTTACAAGTTCCACGGTATACATCCATACAGCCTGAAGACATTTTCAAATGAAAGCTTTTGATGAACCAAGAACAACATATTTGACTCTGGATTTTACAGACAGGGGCGTAGCGAGCGGGGGGGTGTGGGGGGGTGTCACACCCCCCCAATAATTTGGTCGCTGTCGGCAAATTTTGGGTCTGTCGGCAAAAAGAGAAAAGGTGAAGAGAGCGGAAGGGGAAGAAAGAAGGAAAGCTGAATAGAGAAAAGGAGAACGGGAGCTTCTTCCGTGCCAAATTTGACTTAAAATATGCACCAGATTGCATCTAAGGACGTTTCAAAACTAAAAAATTTCCAAAGGGGAGGGGTAGACCCCCTACCCTTAGACCCCTCCCCCATTTCAGTCACCACTTCCAGATCCGTCGGCAAATCAAATTTGACTTAAAATATGCACCAGATTGCATCTAAGGACGTTTCAAACTAAAAATTTTACAAAGGGGAGGGGGACACCCCTCCCCTTAGACCCCTCCCCCATTTCAGTCACCACTTCCAGACCCGTCGGCAAATCAAGTTTGACTTAAAATATGCACCAGATTGCATCTAAGGACGTTTCAAAACTAAAAATTGCCAAAGGGGAGGGGGACACCCCCTCCCCTTAGACCCCTCCCCCATTTCAGTCACCACTTCCAGATCCGTCGGCAAATCAAATTCTCCACACCCCCCCAACAAAAACCCCTTCGCTACGCCCCTGTTTACAGAATTGCATTTACTTTGTTAGATTTGCAAGAACTATGGACTTACCAAGATTTCTTGCCTTATCTTCTTGGCCTCGTATTCATATCGAGCTAAGTCACTGTCATACGTTTGAAGCAGATCTTTAATTTCGTTATCCATCAATACGTCTGTTAGGAAGGAAAAACATGAACATCATTTGTACATAGCTCGTAGCAAGCACCATGACATACAACATAAATATGTGATGCAATCATGTGAAATGAAGACTTCAAACACAATCATGTGACACACGTGTAAATGCTGTGCAAAAATCGTGTGAAATGAAAATCGTGTGAAGGGAAAGCTTGTAATTTTCAACCAGATGTGATCAAATTTCTAGACTCAAAAAAAAAAAAAAAAATGCACAAAGACCTCTACTTACAAACCATTCAGAATCCAGGAAGGAACAAAGTATTCTGTTAGGTGAGAGAGATGTCACATGGCACCAACTGACCTTGGAGTCACTTTTTCCCCACCACTTCATAATTTAAATTTTTGATGGGTACACGGACACAAATGCATCACAGTGGCTTAAGGCTCTACTGGGTTGAAAACATCGATTGAGCCTAAAAACATGTTACAAAACATTTACCAAACCAAAAAAATATTGATTTATCTTCTTTAAAGGATCCTACCTGAACTATCCTCAATGATTGAAGTATTCAACCAGATAGCATTATTGTTGACTGAGATAGAGACAGGGGGTAAGGTGGTATCTTGGCCATCTATCAAAGTCAGTCGTATAGCACAGTATTCCGTACTCGATGTTGCCCCTCTGGACACCTCTCTGTGCCACACTGTTTCATCTAAATCACTGAACTTCACCAGCATGTTACTTCCCTTACTTGCCACCAAGAGAGCATAGAAGTTAAGACTGTGGTTCTGTTTTTTACTGAAACGCTGTGTACCAAAAGTCTTCACTTGATCGATACTGTCCGACGCTATAGATATGGGCAAAAATACAAGATGACAAAAACATTTGACATACTACAGATTAAATTGAAAATAATATTCAATTTAACTTATTACCACTCGTGTAAGACAACAAACTTTTTCGACAATGACCCACCATAATATTTCTTTTTTATTCATGATATGCTAGTTACTCAACTGGTTTGATTTAAAAGAAATATATTCAAACACTTGCTACAGTAAAAAGAGAGAATGCTAGAACAGAATTGGTATGAATCTTACACAACTTTGGCAAAAGATGGGAATACTTTCAGTACTTTTCAGATTTCCTTTATAAAAACAGCAAAGATGAAACTAGATAACACACTTTTTGCTGTAGCAGTGCCATGTAAAACACTGATCTTTAAATGATGTAGAACACTGAATGACTGAAAAACATCTGTAAGATTAGTTAAGTCTACAAGAAAAAAGAAAGACTGCAGCCCCCCCCCCTCCCTCGAGCATTGATTATTTCCATCTACCTTTGGTAAAATGTTGTACGATTCAGCTTTGTGAACATCTAATCACAAGACACATTTAGAACATGTTAACTCACCTTTGCTTATGACACATGCTTCAACACCTTCAAAGTCAGACACCAGGGACCTGTAAGAGAAGAGGGTGAGATTAGCCAGATTAGCAAGATATGAATGAATGAGTGAGTGAGTGAAATAAATGTATGAATAAATGAGTGGAATGAATGAATGAATGAATGAGTGAGTGAGTGAGTGAGATTAGCAAGATATGAATGAATGAATGAATGAATGAATGAATGAATGAGTGAAATAAATGAATGAATGAATAAATGAGTGGAATGAATGAATGAATGAGTGAGTGAGTGAGTGAGTGAGTGAGTGAGTGAGTGAGTGAGTGAGTGAGTGAGTGAGTGAGTGAGTGAGTGAGTGAGTGAGTGAGATTAGCAAGATATGAATGAATGAATGAATGAGTGAAATAAATGAATGAATAAATGAGTGGAATGAATGAATGAGTGAGTGAGTGAGTGAGTGAGTGAGTGAGTGAGATTAGCAAGATATGAATGAATGAATGAATGAATGAATGAATGAGTGAGTGAAATAAATGAATGAATAAATGAGTGGAATGAATGAATGAATGAGTGAGTGAGTGAGTGAGTGAGTGAGTGAGTGAGTGAGTGAGTGAGTGAGTGAGTGAGTGAGTGAGTGAGTGAGTGAGTGAGTGAGTGAGATTAGCAAGATATGAATGAATGAATGAATGAGTGAAATAAATGAATGAATAAATGAGTGGAATGAATGAGTGAGTGAGTGAGTGAGTGAGTGAGTGAGTGAGTGAGTGAGTGAGTGAGTGAGTGAGTGAGTGAGTGAGTGAGTGAGTGAGTGAGTGAGTGAGTGAGTGTGTGAGATTAGCAAGATATGAATGAATGAATGAATGAATGAATGAGTGAAATAAATGAATGAATAAATGAGTGGAATGAATGAATGAGTGAGTGAGTGAGTGAGTGAGTGAGTGAGTGAGTGAGTGAGTGAGTGAGTGAGTGAGTGAGTGAGTGAGTGAGTGAGTGAGTGAGTGAGTGAGTGAGTGAGTGTAATAAATGAAAGAATAAATGAGTGAATTAATGAGTGAAATGATGAGTGAACTAAAGAATGAATGGACGAATGAAATTGCATAGCTAAAAATGACATTCTGGTCTAGGCAAAGTAAAGAAGAGGGGGGGAAAAAATGAAAGAGAACAAGAGATGGAAAACAGACACTAAACAGAATCAACCCTACGGACACACTCTCAAATCACACACTGGATGTTGCTAGAGGTAGTGAGATACTTAAACTAAACAGAATCCACCCTACAGACACACTCTCAAATCACACACTGGATGTTGCTAGAGGTTGTGATATACTTAAACTAAACAGAATCAACCCTACAGACACACTCTCAAATCACACACTGGATGTTGCTAGAGGTAGTGAGATAATAAAACTAAACAGAATCAACCCTACGGACACACTCTCAAATCACACACTGGATGTTGCTAGAGGTTGTGATATATTTAAACTAAACAGATTCACCCAATGGAAACACTCTCAAATCACACACTGGATGTTGCTATGTGTACTGAAATATATTTAAAGACATCTTGACCTATCTAGTCAAATTGACCCACTCAGGTACCCTAACCCACTCAATCACCCTGAACCACTCAGACACTTTGACCCACTCAATCACCCTGACCAACTCTGACACCTTGACCAATGCAGTCACCTAGACCCACCCACTCAGTTACCTGACTAGCTAACTTAATCACTGTGCATAAAGTATGATGATTTTATTGGCCTACCCATTATAATGACAGAGCTTATTGTCATCCCATGTACAGTGAGGATCCTTTACACGTCGACATTCTTCGCAAGTCGTGTAGATATCGCAAAACTGTTTAGGTAGCGTGAAGACATGCGAAATAGCCGTAGCAATCACATAAGTTCCATCTTCACGTTGGATCTTGACCATGTCCCGAACTTCATTCTGATGTGGAAAAAAACAACAGAAAAACATGAAAAGCATCGCACTGTCAGCCAAAAGACTAAAAGATGAGGGACTCAGACAGAGAGACAATTCAGAATGGGACACAACAACAATGACCTTATGCACCGTCAGCTGAAGTTTGATATTGGGGCTGTTTTGAAATCTGGCAAATTAAAGCAAAAACAAAGAATTTGGTTACAAAAAGGTCTGCAAATCTTTCACATTTTCTTTTCTGCATTTTGAGAAAAAAAACCTGATTGACTTAGTTTTATGACATTTTATATATACAGTCAACGAGAGCAGAACCAATGAATGTTATCAACTGGTTTAAGTTCCACCTTTTACCTACCAAGTCAAATTAATTAAAGTACTTTGGTTAGTCCAGGGGAGAGGACTTTGGAACTCTTTTTTTTTTTAATCTGACAAGGTTTGTGTCTTTTGGCAGCATATATATGGCAATGTCATTTTAAGTAACATCCACAGCAAAAGGCTGTTCTGATTGAACATATTTCTTAATTGTAGGATCCAATAACTAACCAGCTGAACTTTGTTATCTAACAGTACAACAACAAAATTGGGTGCTGATATTAAAAACAGAAACATATTTTTGTAGCAAAAGTGCCCTGTGACAAGGATATATGCATTGAAGACTTTCCGAATGAATCTTCGAAGGTAAACAAGTCAAAGGAGGAAGAAGCAAAGAAATGACCTTTTGCTATGAATAGAAGAACAAGTTCCATATCACCGATAATCGACAGAGGTCAAGAACTCAAGTGGTAAAAGGACAAACAATACTGTTTCACTCTGTAAAAAGTTGGTGAATGGGGGCCTGAACTTTAAATGCTGTCATGTAGGCAATTCTTAATTATCCTCTAACAATAATTGGGATGACCTGTCTGTGGATGGCCCTCTTGTTTCGTTTTTCGCACATGTCTGAGACTGTGGCAAAAAAGTACACCCCCCCCTCACCCTGCCCATTCCATTGCTTGTACTAAATCCTCCCTAGAAGTTGTAATGCTATTGACTATTACAGTGTTTATCATTTTTCTGTTATAATGGATAATTTACACTATATCCTTTTGAATGTTAAAATATCATCTGTGAACCACAAAAACAAAACAAAAAGTAGTCAGATTTTCACAAAAGTTTATCTTGATGAAGTTGCCAATAAGTTTGGGCTTATCTAATTGTTGTGTATGGGTTGGTTCACTAGTGGCTGTTATTTGTGGAGTTTTCAGTCTTAAAGGATAGTTTTCATGTATGTTGATCCGTCAAGGTTGTTAAAAGAATACTTTCTACAGGAAACGTACACACAGAGAAGAAATAAACATTTTGAAACAGTGTATGTTTATAATCAAATTTGTTGAACACTCCATTGGTCTTGATTTCATTCTTACCAATTTTGATTTAACAATGGAGTCTTAAATTGCATAACTTTATCTTCCTTCACACCAGTTTGAAAATTTCATATTATTTAGGCCCACTGTCTTCATTCTTCCTTCAGCGATTTTTGGTTGACCAAAGCAGGGCAACAAGATATCAGGTTCTTAATGATATTTGTTGACCATGTATCCATCTAAGAAAACCATGTATCCATCTAATAAAACCATGTATCCATCTAATAAAACCATGTATCCCTCTAATAAAACCATGTATCCCTCTAATAAAACCATGTATCCATCTAATAAAACCATGTCTCCATCTAATAAAACCATGTATCCATCTAACAAATCCATGTATCCATCTAATAAAACCATGTCTCCATCTAACGAATCCATGTATCTGTCTAACGAAACCATGTATCCGTCTAATGAAACCATGTACCCGTCTAATGAAACCATTGATCTGTCTAATGAAACCATGTATCCATCTAACAAAACCATGTATCCGTCTAATGAAACCATGTACCCGTCTCATGAAACCATTGATCTGTCTAATGAAACCATGTATCCATCTAACAAAACCATGTATCCATCTACTAAAACCATGTTTCCATCTAACGAATCCATGTATCTGTCTAACGAAACCATGTATCCGTCTAAGGAAACCATGTACCCGTCTCATGAAACCATTGATCTGTCTAATGAAACCATGTATCCATCTAACAAAACCATGTATCCATCTAATGAAACCATGTACCCGTCTCATGAAACCATTGATCTGTCTAATGAAACCATGTATCCATCTAACAAAACCATGTATCCATCTACTAAAACCATGTTTCCATCTAACGAATCCATGTATCTGTCTAACGAAACCATGTATCCGTCTAAGGAAACCATGTACCCGTCTCATGAAACCATTGATCTGTCTAATAAAACCATGTATCCATCTAACAAAACCATGTATCCATCTACTGAAACCATGTTTCCATCTAACGAATCCATGTATCTGTCTAACGAAACCATGTATCCGTCTAATGAAACCATGTACCCGTCTAATGAAGCCATTGATCTGTCTAATGATACCATGTATCAATCTAACAAAACCATGTATCCATCTAACAAAACCATGTATCCGTCTAATGAAACCATGTACCCGTCTAATGAAACCATTGATCTGTCTAATGAAACCATGTATCCATCTAACAAAACCATGTATCCATCTACTAAAACCATGTTTCTATCTAACGAATCCATGTATCTGTCTAACGAAACCATGTACCCGTCTAATGAAACCATGTATCCGTCTAATGAAACCATGTACCCGTCTAATGAAGCCATTGATCTGTCTAATGAAACCATGTATCAATCTAACAGAACCATGTATCCATCTAACAAAACCATGTATCCGTCTAATGAAACCATGTATCCATCTAACATAGCCTAGATATATGCTTTACAATGCTTACCACTCTGTCCTCATTGTATGTGGCATCCAATACAATTTCTGTGATAACTGATCCATATTCAGTGCTATCCATGTCTGGATTATAAGCTGCCTTCAGAATTCTAAAGTTATCTAAAATTGAAAATCACAAAGAAAATTTTGTTTAACATACCATATTTTTTATCAATGACAGGTGACTGCTGCCTGCAATGCTTGTCACTCATATTCATACAGAAAGGAATAAATACAAAATTATTATGGCAACCTCTGTTAAAACAGTAACCCAGCTTTCCTTAATTTAACCCTTTTCTTTTTGAAGAAGAAGATATAATGACAATGAAAACAACAAACTCCCATCTACTCAGTCAAACCTTACAAATAGAAAATCTAAGTCA
Organism: Apostichopus japonicus; assembly: GCF_037975245.1. Taxonomy (NCBI): domain Eukaryota; kingdom Metazoa; phylum Echinodermata; class Holothuroidea; order Aspidochirotida; family Stichopodidae; genus Apostichopus; species Apostichopus japonicus. The sequence goes on from NC_092573.1 coordinate 6,872,011, forward strand.
AACGTGTTCAAGACTTCGAAGGATTGTCTGGTGGCCCAAAGAAGTTACCTTAAAAAATGATAAATAATTTTCTAAACATGTTGTCAAAGTATGAGAACGCTAATGTTGCGTTTGACAGAGAAACAATTTTTTATTCGTTAAGGATAGACATTTCAAATATGATTTGAACAGTACATCTGAACAACATCTGAACAACATTTGAACAGAACATCAGTATATATATATATATATGTATATGTATATGTATATATATATATACGGGAGGCCCGTGGTTCGAATCCCGGTGGAGGCTGAAAATTTTTTCACTGTTCTTGATTTTCCAACTCATTACGATTTTCATTTATATATATATATATATATATATAGATATATATATATCAAGGATCAACAAAGCCACTCTGTAAATAATCTGCCTTACCTGTTCCGATCATAAAGACAATTGGTTCATTTACACCTCCTCCATCCACTCCATCCACTCCATCCACTTTGACTATGCTTGAGAATCTGTAGTTATTGTAGTACAGCAGTGGTGAGTCTGACGTGCGTACTTTACTTCCTTGCCCTAAATTTCTTGCTCTCACATTGCGGAGGTTCGGTACCAATTCATCTATGAGGTTGTGACTGCTGAGGTAAGGAATCACTTCTTGAGGATATTTATGACCACACTGCAGTAAGTAAAAAATAAAAGGGAAAGAACGGTTGAAATGGTCTGCTACTACTGAACCTATCATACATAGGAAATGAATAAACTAAATTTGATGTTAGGCATTTCCTTCATACTCCTCTAAAACAAAAACAAATTTTTTTAATGCTCTTCATCATTTCTTGCTTTGTCCTGGAAAGAAGATAAAACATTGCAATCTGTTTTGAATAATCTTCCTCTTTGTGTATAGTGATCCGTTTGTGTAAAGAGTTACCTTTCTGTAAAGTGTTTTCTTTGTGTAACAGTGTCTTCTTGGTGTAAAGTGTTCCCTTTGTGTAAAAGTGTCCTCTTTGTGTAAAAGTGTCCTCTTTGTGTAAAGTGTTCCCTTTGTGTAAAAGTGTCCTCTTTGTGTAAAAGTGTCCTCTTTGTGTAAAGTGTTCCCTTTGTGTAAAAGTGTCCACTTTGTGTAAAAGTGTCCTCTTTGTGTAAAGTGATCTGTTAGTGTAAAGAGTTACCTTTCTGTAAAGTGTTTTCTTTGTGTAAAAGTGTCTTCTTTGTGTAAAAGTGTCTTCTTTGTGTAAAGTGTTCCCTTTGTGTAAGTGTCCTCTTTGTGTAAAAGTGTCCTCTTTGTGTAAAGTGTTCCCTTTGTGTAAAAGTGTCCACTTTGTGTAAAGTCTTGCCTATGTGTAAATTGTTCCCTTCGTGTAAAGTGTTCTCATTGTGGAGAAGTCTTCGGGCCCCGTTTTTAATCAGTTTGATTCTGCTGATGATCACTTCTTTACTTTCATATCCTCATTATGCATATTATTACAAACATGATGTAATCGATCTCTAACTCTACAATTTTTTAGTTAATTCATAATGTACTCCTTTGCCCAAAATTTCTGGCGCATTCGCGAATGAAAAATTCAAAACAATACATGCCTGTACGGTCTTTGAGTGCAAAAACAGTCACACACAAAAAACAAAAACAAAAAAAAAACAAAAAACTATGAATCTCAAGCATGAACTACCTAGTGCCTTAAACTCAATATTAAATATTGAGAAACAATCATCAGTTCATCCTGCACATTGAACTATTTTATGTTATGTTATGTGAGAGAGAGAGAGAAGGAGGCACCTGAAGTGTGCAGGCAGACATTACTGCTTAATGGTGCTAGGCATAGTCTTGTTTGTGAAATACATACCCCTGCATATAGCTTAATGTAGCTACCAATGGAAAGGGCCGATTCATGTTTTTTGTTCAACAAAGTTTTTTAGACATCGTTTTTTTTTCCGCACGATACCGTCTCAAAATGCCCAGAAATTTGTTGCTACTGTGCCACAGGCGTAACTTTAGGTACCGCTTAAGCAAGATACTAATAAGTAGTAGCTAAACAAACAGATGTAACCATGGGGATTGGGGGCAGGCTAAATTTGTAATAAATACTGCGTAAATATGCATCAGGCTTTGTAGATCAATAACACTGTTGACTACTGTGTATACATACCTGTCCAAACCGTACACTGGACCCCAAATCCTGATTGGTACTCGGAAGCCAATCAGCATTGGTACTAGCCTGTCCTTTGTACTCTCCAATTCTATCAAAGATAGCTTCAATTTCAGCCATACTGTATGCACAGACAGCTGATGCTGGGGGGCCTTCGCTGTTACACCCAAAGAAAAACAGCAAAACACAGTAACAGTTTATGAAGTTTCCTTTTTCATTCTCAAAGGTTTTCCAAATATTAACCAGATAAAATTGACATTTCAATTACATTATTGGTTGACGTTTTCTAACTCATATATGTCACTGAAGGTTCCAATCTTGAGATCGCAACATGTTCACAAAGTTTCAAGTTTGTCCTTTCGACCTCCACAAAGCCCAATAGGCTTCTTGACCTCAATATGGGTGGAAGGCAGGAGGGCAGGGAGGGGGGGAGGGCAGGAAGGGGAGGTGTTGAGGGGGCATCAATATGCAAAGTATAATATCTATTGCAGTTTCCCTTCTTAAAATATGAAGCTTAAAATGTGTTTTATATCACCCCGTTAAACAAGTTTTTCTTAAAGTGTTTAAAGTCTATATAAACATGTTTCTAAAGAAAGCAAAGTGCATACCGTGGAGTTGTGAATACTGCATACACAATTTCCGGTTCCTCTCCTTCAAAGTATGTGTCCTCTATTGAGGGAGAGGAAAAAGGTATCATTGTTGAAAATAATTTGATACTAAGTTAAACATAACACATTACCAGAGTACTATACACTCTGATGGAAGTTGGCGGTGTTCTATATAGCATCATTTCTGGAAATTTTAAAATGCACAAGTACAAAATATTTGTTCAATGGGAAAACACTTTAACGGCCACAAATAACATGTTTACAATTGCATAACAAACTTGTCAACAACAAATGATGTAGAATGACATCTAAGGGTGCTGTGTTCATATAACCATGTTTTGATTGTAATGTTACTAGAGAAGAAAAGTTTGTGTCCCAGGGACGCAAGTCTCCAAGACTGTTTTTTCCCGTAAAAAACAAAACTTGCGTCAGAATTGAACACCAATTGCGTTTATTTTATTACCTATATTTACTAGTGTAGTAAAGATGCGATCGTATCACTGTCCATACTTTGTGAATGTTCTACACAATATATAGAGCAGATGGCTCAGTGCCTTAACTTCGCTATTTTACAGGGCGGCCCGCCCCACCCTTCTTTTCGCCCATCTTGCCCTTTCAAACAGATTTTCACTGCCCAGCCCCTTTAAACTGCCCTTGTACTTCCCTACTCGCCAACATACCTAACTGTATATGACAACAAGGCCTAACGTTATGATATTTGAGTGCACACATATAATAGCCTCTACCAAAAATTTGGCTATCTCTACCAAGGGGAAAGTAACGTTACATTTAGTAAATACTTTGTGTTCATTAGTCACTGCAGATTAAAGAATGTCTACAGACAATAGGTAATGGACTATTAGCCAATCAAATCATGGGAAATTTGGAAAAGCATCACTGAGTATTTTTAGCATGAAAATCTTTGTAATGGAAGTGTTGTAAACCCTGTATCTTGCGGTTGATTGTTTTGTTTCCAAACAAATTCGATTATCTTTAGGATTGGAAGAAATTTTGATTCTTTTCAGAACAAGTTGTGTAAGAAAGATGTTCATTCAAAAATATGTTTTGTTATGTTTTGCATAGGCCAAGTTGTGAGTGTGTGTATTTGGGGTTCGTTTCTCTAACAAAGTAGTTTTGCGTCTGTGGGAGGCAAGCAATTTGAAGATTTTCCTCCCTGGCTAAAACATTGCGTCCCAGATGCAGAATCCTGCTTTCGTAACAATGCTGTTTTGATTTGAGATATTACAATTTATAAAACAATGGATTCAACAGGCTTGCATTGAGGAACAATGGTTAAAAATAGCCTTAAAGGAGCATTCCAATGTATATTTTAGAAATGAATATCTTAAAAACCAGAACAATGGATTTAACATCTAGGCCTGCATTTAGGAACAATGGTTATAAATAGCCTTGAAGGAGCATTCCAATGTATATTATAGAAGTGAATATCTTAAAAACCCAGAAAATGGATTTAACAGGCCTGCAATGAGGAACAATGGTAATAAATAGCCTTAAAGGAGCATTCCACTGCATATTTTAGAAGTGAATATCTTAAAAACCCAGAACAATGGATTTAACAGGCTTGCAATGAAGAACAATGGTTATAAATAGCCTTAAAGGAGCATTCCAATGTATATTTTAGAAATGAATATCTTAAAAACCCAGAACAATGGATTTAACATCTAGGCCTGCATTGAGGAACAATGGTTAAAAACAGCCTTAAAGGAGCATTCCAATGCATTTTTTAGAAGTGAATATCTTAAAAACCCAGAACAGGTACAGAAATGTTACAGACTGTCAAAGTTTTTCCATTTTGCTTTTTTAAATTCTTGGACTATGACATTTATAGACTAACATTCTGCCTGAAGTCATCCTTTAGCCAAATTCTGCCAAAAAAACTTTCTGGGTTCCTTCTTTATCGAGCAACACATTCAATTTTACTTACGTATTTCATTGAAGTAAAACGGAAAGCTCAGGTCAATGGAGCAATTCAGTCTAGCTTTCACGAAAGTCTGAAAGAAATCCTTAATTGAACCAACTTTGAGGGTCCCTTCATTATCCTGAAAAATAATAAAAAGAAATCAAAAAGTGATTGTTGTTGAGTTTGAAACGTACCAAAGTTCATTTCTTTGAGGTTGATGGTTGCAGATGAGGTGCGGAAATAGAGGAATACTAAGTAAGAATGGAAGGTAACATCCATACTGGGAGTATGGATTTTTCGGTCATACTGCCTAATGTTCATTTCTTGGGGGATGATGGTTGCAGATGAGGTGTGGCTGGCTATAGAAGGATACTAAATAAGAATGGAAGGTAACGTCCATACTGGGAGTATGGATTTTTCGGTCATACTGTCGTAGTGAAATAATACACTAAATGATGCGGCAATGAGATCGATCATACATGTACAAAATACTTTAAACAAGGTCAACTTTACTTTCTACCTCATATGTTTAACCAGACAGCAAACATGCATTGAGGTTTTGATGATGTTATTAACCCCGACGAAATATACAATCTGCTTCTTTTACCCAATATGATATATCTAACAGGCACAAGTAGAATTTCTGTCAGAGATTCCCTTTTTGAGATATAAACATTCACCAAGGTTTTCATATTCTGACCTCATTTTGACCTCAAATGACTTTGACCTCAACAAACTAATATGCATCTTCTACTCAACATGGGGCATAAGGTGTACTATGCGTGAAATTTGTCCAATCGTCCTCTCTGGGAGATACTGTGTATACAATACAAAGGGGTTACAAACGCAAGCACATATACAGGTAGGCCACCATGATTGCAAATGGTTACGATTATCACCAAAACCAAAAGGTGCTTATACTGTTGAGCAACAAATCATTTAATGAATGGTTAAACATACCGCACAAACTCGACCAACACGAGGGTAAATAACTTTGCCAGCATTCTTGTATTCTGTCGCAGTTTCTCGGAAGAAGAAATAGATGTACTCTCCCCGGACGATTGGTTTCCCAACAAAGGCAGGAGCTGATGGAGCAAGCAGATGGAAGCTTTACAGAGAAGACAAACTCTAAAAACAATGGAGGCTAGATTACAGATCACAAAATAGTCTCCACCAGTAAAGGTAAAAGAGGAAATAGAGATACATATGATATAAATATGATGTTTACTGGACAGCATGGTAAATTTCACTTCACACAAGCAGATAACTATTAATGTTAAGGGGTGATTGCTATAAAGAAACAAATTACTTGCAAAAACTAAAAGATCTACAATATATGCACCAATGTGGCTTACAAAATTACAAAAACCAATCAAGTACAGTGACTCTTGCTTAAGTTAGAACAACAATAATTTGTCTACCTTCAATGGTAAATTTTCAACCTTGTACGGCCTAACATCAAAACAAAAAGACATGTTCTTAATTATAAATTAATTAAACGTTTCAACTGGAACAATATTGAAAATGAGACTTACTGTTTAGCCAGTTTTCATTGTTTGGGTTCGTAGTCGCTATGGCACTGAAAGCCTCGTTGAGCTTGGAAAAGAAAGGCATGTTGTGTGACTCCACTTCAGTGCCAGCAAATATGAGCCCTAGGAAAAAAAGATTTAACAGTTGAACAATGCAAGGTTTTTTCATGCAAATACAATCAGCTGATATTAGACGGTCAATTATTACCACATTAACCTATGCAAGGACATAAAAAAACAGAAATTGACTTGCCAGGGCATTATGTTGAGATAACCCTAACCCACCAGACACCCACTACTGATAATTTATGAGAACTAACTTAGGCTATGGACTTGACACTTAAAAGAAATAACAACACAATTGATCTTTGTCAGGAAGTCCTGAAATTTAGATACATTTTCCGAAAAAACAAAAATTTTGCATCATCCTAGCTGGGTCTCGTCCTCCGGGTTTGTGGACGATCGTTGTCAATTAACGAAAGAGTAACAGTGGTCCTCCGGAAGAGATATCTATCACCAACCATTGTAAATCACCTCTTATGGCATATCACCTCAATTTCCCCTGTGCAAATGAGCTCTATATTAGGCCTTTCACTACAAGCAACTTTTCAATTGGGGGTTAGTACAGCCAACAGAAGGGCTCTTTGAAGAAAAGTAACTTGATCTACTTCTTTATTTCAGGAGAATTGAGCTGCAATCAGGGTTTGAGAATAGGAGAGAATGTCACCAAGACATTTCCGATACTTGCCAAATTTCAAACACACAAGAAACGGGTAGATGAGCAAGAACCCTTCGGGGAACCCCTCAGGAGAAATGGACTTAGAACAACTCTGAACTTTTCAAATGGCTGTATCATCGCAAGGTCTGTTAACAAAGGTCTACTGACATCTAGGAATATAAGTCCTGATCACTCTTATAGGCATTAGATATAAAGAATATCTGCAACTCCCATAAAAATCAATCAAAGATTGACCATTTTACAAGTCTTTTCTTAATTGTAGTTTCATTTATGAATAAACATTAGCTAATGATGCACATATGTATGTATATTAGATCCTCCTGCAAGCAGGAACTCGCGAAGAAGCCTCATTGGCTTATCAAAGCCGCAAGCTGACCTAAGTGATGAGATTAAATGAGATTATCACCCCAACAAATGTACTGAATATGGTCCAAATTGCTGTGAATGTGGGAAGATGCAACATTTGCTGTATGGGGAATTGTCCTCAACTTAGATGTTATTTGTTAAACCAAGTGTAACCAGCAATTTCTTATTATTTGAACCATTCAACAACACTGTTCCCTTTTGCTTGCTTGCTAAAGTTAGAGTACCAAAAAAAAACCTCATTATTTTTCACCACTAGATGCTTTGAAGTACCATGTGGGGTTGAATTCTTACATAGATGAAATAATGCATACACAAGGCAACAGAAGTAACAAACTCATACAATTCAAGTGTTGTTTCTTTTCTCACCACCGTTCTCAGTTGAGTTGAAGTACCATGTGGAGTCAAAGTCTGGATGCGCCGGTACGAAGTTTTCTACCTTGCCAATCAAAGACAATGAGCAAGTCCAATCCTGTGAACATCAACAGATCATTTGCAAGGTTTACCATAGGATGTAAATTATGTAAGATATCAAACTTACTAATGTTTGTGATTTCGTAACAGAGCAATTTTTATTTTAAATTATATTTCTTTAATAAATATTATTAACGAATCAGAAGAACAAAAAACTGGAACAAGACCCTGAAATTAGTCCGGGGGGGGGGGGGGTTTGGGGGGTATTAAAAACTTTGTAGAAATGTTAGATGGGAAGTGAATAAGGGAATGGAGTTAGACAAGACAGGCAGTAAAATTGCACACACAGACATGTTCACCAACATGAGTGACCAATATGAGTGTAAGATTTTCATCAAATTTCCCAAATTTGCTGATGCTTTCACAATGAAGGAGGAACTGTCTACAGTAGTATATGACAATGGGTCCCACTTCAAAGAAAACTGGTTATATGGTCAAATTAAGCCTTAGGCTCATGCAACCACAACACAAAGACAATAAAGGTTGACAATTGGTACAAAAATGATATTGATATCATTTTAGACTGATAGAAATTACTCCAGCTGTTCCTGGTAGTATTTCTATACCCTAGGTTAAGTTTTGAGAAAGAGATGCTCTTTGAAACATCCGAGGCTCATCGATTGAAGTGGCATGAATACTTGAGGCCAGTTTCTTCAACTTTCAACACAAACTCCTTAGAAAAATATCATACAATATTTTATAAAATACATTATCCATTTTTTCTCAAGGTCATATGGTGTTAAATGTCACCCTAGGCTGCTTTGTTAAAAAAAAAAAAAAAATGTTATTTGTTTTATACAATGGATTGACACAGAGGGCTGTACTGACTATGTTGCTCAGTCATTCTAAATTCAAGAATTAAAGCAGACAATTAGCAAAGTTGAAACCTGAAAAACCAGAATAGCTACTAGGACACCACTAGTACATATATTTCTTGGACTATGACACATCAAGATTAAAATTCTGTCTATAGTGGACACAATAATTTCCTATCTACCTAATTATTATTCAAAACATAGGCATAATTCGGTGTTTAAAAGGAATTATTCTGGTAGCAGACTGCTTAATAAAATGATGGTAGTTTTTCTGCATCTTTAGCTCAAAGTCACTGTATGGTTTTTTCGGCAAAGACTAGACTTTTTCAAATTTTGGTGGGATTTTTGGCGATTGCTTCTGGCAACAGTAGAGTCAATGATGTCATCATGCCAATTCAGCTGAAATCATTCTTGTTTTTTTTTTCTTCATCATATTTATAACTCTCTTATTCACTGAGGGGGGGGGGGGAATTCTATATAAACAAGTTGCATCTTGATAAACTCCCAAATACAAAGAACTTTTTGACAGCTAATTAAACGTTTGAATTGTATCAGGTGTCAAGGATAAGTCAAAAACAAGATGGAGAGTTTTCAGCCAACAGCGTGGAATATTTTACTATTCCCTGTAAGTGTCACACTGTCTACCACCAGGTTAACATAATATGAAGATTTAAAAATCATATCCAGGGCAAACCTTTCATAACGTTTCAACTAGCAACCATATCCAATTCCAAACCAAAACCCTTGAAACCTTTTCAATTACATTTCAAAATGTATAGGTGTGCTTTTTTTTTTTATAATATTATTTATAATAGTCTACTTGTAGCCAGAGTAGCTCCAGAAGAATTTAAAGACATTGAAGTTAGTTCGTGAGCGCATTAATTATGAGAGGATAAAACTTTGCAAAGTTCTGTTAATCAGTAGAGACTAAGAGGATTCCCCGCAAAGCCAGAATGGTCTTTAACGAAAAAAATCAATAAATAAAGAACATGAAACTTTGTAACAAATCCCTTTGCAAATTGCAAGAGGAAGGATGCATTTTCTTTGTACCTTAGGAGAAGTACTGTTACAATTCCAGCAGCATGGTAATTGAGCGTTGCTTCCACAAATCAACCATTCATTTGTCCTGACTTCTTCAATCACAGATATATGGTTTTCGCAAGAAAACTGGAGAGGGAAGACAATATGCATAAAACAGGTCATTTCAGGGAGGAGGCTAAGAGAATGTTTATCATCAAATAGGCAGCAGTGAAGATCATCTTGAGCAAGATTAAATATGAGGCCCAACTTTAAAACACAACACAACAATAGACCAGACCTTAAACCTACCATCACAGCAGATGTATCGGGCTCCATTGTAAGTATCTTTCTTTCTTATCGTCAGACTTGTTCGATAATTCAGGATGAATCTAAGTAGGCTGGTGATTTTTTTTTAAACTTAAACTGCTACCTGTTATTTTCAAGATACTGCAGGGTTGATCTTGTTGCACTGGTCATGCATTTAATGGGAACTTGTAGATGTTATGTCCCAGATTTTATTCTTTTGTTTTTATCTTTCCATGCTATTGGTGACCTTAGGTTGGACAATGTTCTGATTTTCATTACAAGCGTTGTGGATGTTAAATTGTTAATATACAAGAAACATGAGTGTCGTCATACTGTGATGCATTAAATCACTGCTGAGGTAGAAAATTGAATACAAATTGAGAGGAAAATGCAAAACATGTTCAGTATGGTATTGTACAGTACGGCATTGTACGGTACGGTATTGTACAGTATGGCATTGTACGGTACGGCAATGTTCTGTACGGCTCTGTACGGCACGGAACTGTACGGCATTGTACTGTACGGCATTGTACGGTATGGCATTGTACGGTACCGCATTGCACAGTATGGCATTGTTTCGTATGGCATTGTACGGTACGGCAGTACCGTATGGCATTGTACGGTACGGCATTGTACGGCATAGCATTGTACAGTACGGCACTGTTCTGTACGGCACTGTACGGTACTGCAATGTACCGTATGGCATTGTACGTACGGCATTGTACCGTATTGTGCGGTAAGGCATTGTACTGTATGGCATTGATTGTACCGTATAGCATTGTACATACGGCAATGCACATATACTTCTCATGCAGATATCTCAAAAATTTATGTCAGTCAGAAGTAAATTTACCTCAGAAACATCCTTGCCTCAGAATAGTTGCAGATGGCCTTACCAGAGAAAATAATTTTCAAATTCCTCAAACTTAGCCAGGAAAACTGAACTCTGTTTTGTTGAAGGAGGCATGTCTAATTCAATTGCAATGAATCAAGAGCACCTCTAATACTAAATCTTAGAGTAATCAAAAGGCAACCTCTGTTTTTCTTAACAATACGTGCTGATTGAAGTATTCCTATTGTAATAATATGTCTTTTGTAATTTTATTAAGATAGGACTGTACAAGAATGTTGCTGAGAGGTATGAATGCACTTTTGACTGTATTGAAACCCACCTAAATCCCGTACCAGGGCAAATTGTAAAGTTATCTATCGGACAATGCATGATACCTCATCTCCACACATTTATGTGTTACCATTCAATGTTGATGTAGTGAGCTCTGCAAACGTATTAAATTTTACATGTACAAATTGGCCATCAGATAGTATCCACATATTATTGTTTTTCTGTAAACCATGGATAAGGTGAGGTCAATGGATGTAACACATTCAACTGCACAACATCGACAGTGTTAGATATTTTGGTTCTTCTATATAACATTGATATGATCTATGAATTTTACAAACTTTCTTAATTCCAAAATGGCGAAGAGAAATATGAAACTAACCGGTATATCCTTAGCTGGTGTTAAGACTTCACATGATAACAATCTTCCCTCTTCGTGTGCCTCTAGACAATGTTTATATACCTGAATGGAAAAAAAAAAAAGGAAGAAAAATTATGTTTGCGGCCCAGAATACTGCAAGCTTTCCAAATATATTTTCACCCAGATCCCATGGATTGCCAGAGAAACCAGCAATGTTTGTTGACATGTTCTCCAAGTATAATCATTTAAACAATTGTAAGTGAGGGAGGGGAAGAGGGGGTGGGGATGAGGGAAATGGGGAGCATAACGGGGTACTGTCTGATACCCGCATTCATACATATTTATTCACAAGAACCACTTTATATAGCTGTAGAGTTAAATTTTATTTTCTAATAAAGAATTATTTGTCAAGCATATATTTACTGTAGAAATAATCTACACTGAATTTATGAAAACCAGCTAACTATTATTAATGGAGAAATGTTTTATTCTTTAGCTTTCACTACTACTGAACAGTGTCAATCTTAAAGATTCCAAAAGTTTTGCATTATTCTTGTTTATATCACACTTGATTGTACTGTAACACAGATGGATACCAAAACAGCACTGACTTTTCAACACACACAGCATAATATGTACAGAAACCAATGTACTGTCCATACAACTAGCTGTACAGTGTCTTACAGCATAGAATAAGTGCAGTTCAGCATCTATACATGTTAATGCTGCACAAGCAATTACATTCTCCAAACTCTGTGTGAAAGAGGAAGCATTAATTACACACAGTGTTGTATCTGAATAATGTCATAAACGCACAGTAAGCATGTATGTATAGACTATGTATACACGAATGTATACACTACATGCATAAAGTTACATACTGTACTACTCTACATGTATGTACACTGCATGCATGTATGCACTTTTACAAATATCTTTCCAAACAAGTATTGTACAAGTAGGCGCTAGATTCTACATTACATAGCCTCATGTACAATGAGGTTTTCAATATTTATTTGCAAAATGACAAGACAACAGTGACAGGAAATAATGTTTAAAGGAGAAATAAACCCTTGCTTTTTTTGCATCCATTCTTACGTTTTGACAGATGGTCTTTCCAGTAAAAGCAAAAGAAAAGCATAAAAAAAAAAATTTTGAGATGAAAAAAAAACCCGATTTGAATGTAGTTCATGTGTCGCGCCATTTTGTTTGAATTGAGCCAGTTTCCGAATGTATCATGACGAAAGCGAGCCACTTGGCGTATTTCAAGAAAAAATAGTTGCCAATCTCTAAAATAATAAGAATTGTACTTTCAACAATAGTAATTAAAAAAATATTGATCAAAAAATATCTTTTGTCTTTATTGATTTGTAAAAAAATGCTTAAAAAGTGTATTGTAACGAGTATCAGAAGAAATATAAATTTTGTGATCTTTTCAATGATTTGATTTTACTGTGTTTAGATTGCTTTCACCACATACTCAGTCCTAGCGATAGCGTTACTTACATCCATCATTGCACTCTAAAATTTAAATCATTTACTGTCGAGCAAATATCTTGAAAGAAAATGGAAACCTTCAAAATAACAAAATGGCAGTTGTTCAAATGGGTAAAAAAAATAATTGGGAAATTCGCGTAACATTCAGGGAATCTTTATTTTGCTTAGTTATTTCACAAATTAAATAAGAAAATTATCCCCTACCGCATGTACACTGCAAAAACCCAGAGTTTATTTCTCCTTTAACATGAATGTAAATCCTAATTATCATCAACATCTCAGTTAGTACTGTGTAGGAAGTATGCTAGGTAAAGCATATTTACAATGACAAAACATTTATGAAGTATGTTTTTTGCTGAAGCTACTACACTAACAACATGTAAAGGGACCCAGTGCAAAAGTAAAATAAAAAAATACAAAACTTGATTGATAAAACACATAACTTTACCATTTTTACATATAATTAAAGCATTTTATAATTGGGTGGTGTCCAAGAAATTATTGAATGTTTTGGCTTAATCAGCCCTTGATCTGGTAAATCTATTTAAAGCCTTCCTTGCCGATGTAGTCCTCATATCTTCTATAGCATTTATACAAAATATCGGTGTTCCCGGATTAAACATGTAGGATTGGAACACACAAGTTAATTTCTGAATGGCATATTCAGAAGTAGAAGGAAGAAGGCGGAATAATTGATGTGGAATCAGGGGTCCACGAATCTAAACATTGCCAAGTCAGTAGGTTGTTGTAGGAAGATTGGAAAAGTGCTAATTTGCTTAAAGCAGCATTTTGCGTTTGGTTGCTGTTTTCTACTTTTTTGACATATCCATCAAGTTTTTCAATTGGCGAGTAATTAAGGATATTTGCAGATAGTGAGAAAAGTGTCCACGACAAATTCCACATTTAAAATTAATCGCATACAGTTTCCCCAAACCCACTAGTTTGAATTCAACCAATCAGAGATGCATGTTTAGTTATGAGCTGTTGCTAAAAATAGATTCAAGACTTTGTGTTGGTACAACCAGGGAGTTGTTACATGGAACTCCCTGGTACAACTGCCATAGACTGTACACAGATGAAGCAGGCAGGAAGTTATGGCATAGTGGAGTCAGTGAGGTTGGGAAAAATCATAGAAAAGGATGCAAAATGCTGCTTTAAGAGTGAAGTATATCCTTGGTATTATGCTTTTGCAGGGGAGCAGTGCTAAAATGTGAACAGTTAATAGGTGACTGTACAAAGGTATATGGGAAAGTAGTACAATAGAAGAGTCAAGACAGGCAAGAGAGTATGAAATAATGCTGTAGAATCTCAATACTTTGCACAGTGATAGGGTGTATTGTATATTACAGTGATAGTGTGTATCACAATACACAGTGATAGGGATACTCTGGTGGCTGACACCTCTGACAGCTAGAATGCCAAATGTCTTAGTGATTCCTTGCCAAGTCTTCAATGAGAACTTTTGTACTAAGATATGTGTTAAGAAAAAAAATCTCAATACAATCAATACATTATAATACAAGAGCATCAATGACGCAGTATCTCAATACTGGAAGTTCTAATTTCGATTCCTAGTTTCTTATCTTTGCTCTGTCTCTACAATTATCAATATCAATATATATACTTTTGGTCATATAGTTTGACGTCAATGACAGCAGTCAAATAAGAAAAGGCGAACAACTCAACCATATTCTTGATGCCCGCCTTGAGCTACTGTAGGCCTAGGTTACTGTAGACTGTAGTGGTGACTACCATCAAAACTGTGTACACTTCCAATTATCAAAACAACCCACGTTTTTCCATCTCAATAATTTTGACATGAAGATTTTGTGGTTTTATGACTTGGAAAAAATAATGTATATACATATGTAAAATATAAGTTTAAAATTGAAAGTGATGGGTGGCCTCCTCCTCCCCTAAGAGCCACCCCAGTTCCTCTCCATTTTAGTATTTTCTTTTAATTCTTTGTATATTTGATGTCAAACATCACAGGTTCAAAAGAAAGCTAAACATACTTCTTATAACCTTATTATATCCTTATAAATAAAACATAACCTTATCTAATTTTTATAGTCTTATAAAAGTTGTCATGCTATGGCCGGCTCCTCTTTTATACATACTCCAGTGAAAATAAAATGTGATAGATTATAATTTTTGTTTTTAATTCTTTCTTTTTTTTGGGGGGGGGGGGTTAAAGAAATATACCAAACAAGCTGTTAATTCATAATGATGCTTCATTATAGAAATGCACAATATACACTCTATTCCAAATGAATAGTTGTTGTATTATCCCATTAACATTATGTTAAATTTATGGAGTCACAGTTAATATGTAAGTTGGAAACTTAACTTAAAAATTAAAACACACTGTAAGGCAATCAAACAAACTTACTGTAACGTGGCCCAAAACTGCCTGTACACCACCAGTACAATGCTAATGTGGCTATTACTAAATGAAGGCCTAATATAGAATGCATTAGTCCTAGCCTAAACTTGGAGCCTTCAGCAGCACAACAAAGTGTATACGTAATTATACAAAATACCTGATGGGCAATCAAACAAACTTATCATGACTCTTGCTCTGAAAAACTACCTGAACAACAGAACAATCCTTAAATTGATATTACTAAAACCATGGAGCTATAAACAGACGAAGTCCTCATATAAATTAAATGCACAACAATGTGTATATGGAATTAGTGTGCAATACACGACCAGTACCAGCATCTCACAACAGAACAGTAAATTGGTCGTGAGGGTCTGCTACACAAGACTTGGAGGCAGGGCTTAATCATCAAAAACAATGAAACAAACAAGTTTTGGAGCGTGTGCAAAAAGGCCTTATTTCAACTGTTTTTCAGAGTGATTTGGCCAAATTTGGACATAAATCGGTGAAAAAGTCATAGAATGAGATACAATTCTGGAATAAAAAATAGTAACTTTTGTTGGCCTATATGATATATGCTTGCTCTGGAAATTCCAGAGAAAAAGAACTTTGTATGAAGACGCTGAAAAATTTTTAAGAGAAGAGAGTCCCACTTACTGTTACAATATCTCTTTACATGTAATGTATTGAGATAAAAAAAAATCACCAAGGATGTTACAGCATTGTTTCTGATGTTACGTATATTATAGAACATTGCTCAACGACGAAGTCCTGCAAATGTATTTGGCCTGGCACATAACATGTGTATTAAACACACGCTACTCTGTGATGTCATCATAGCCATGTACCATGGTTCAACATTTTAAATAATATTACATAACTCACCACCGCACCAGTTTCTGCGTCAATCTGGTAGAAAGAGTTACTACCACCAATGAAAAGTGTTGTTGAATTCTTTACATAGATAAGTGAAAAGTATGGCTCAGTCGTTAAGTCACAAGATGGAATAGAAATATTCATTGCTATATATCTTGATTCTGTAAGAGAAAGGGAAACACCAAAGTACTGTTATATTTTCAAGTTAAAACTTCTCATTTTCAAATATACAAAATCAGTATTAAACACTCAATGCCAGACTTTGAGCTAGCAGTGACCACAGCAAAGAAATCTTATAATTTGAAAAATATCCAAAATGAGATATGTACTTCACTTATATTTCCCTAAAAGATTGTACATCTTTAATTTGTGATTGCCACTCTCTTTCAGAATCATGGACAAACAATGTAAGTTGAACTGCTGTCTGGGCCTACTGTCCTGTACACACAACTGTAGATGACATCTAGAAGCTCACTGCAGCCACTGCAAAGATGCCACACATGTTCAGTGATATGCTCATCAATATTCATAGTTGTTAATTCAACCAGTCTTGTAGTCTGTGATCAGAAATGTTTCTAGACAGCTTACCTTCTTTAGTGATACAATTTGCTAAAGTAGCAACAGGAAAAAGACACATAGAGGCAATGATAACCATCCATGTGCATTCACCAATGACCACCATCTTATGGCCTTTTTGCTACAACAGTCTTCGACAATCTGCTTGGGAGACACAATTTCTGAAGGGTAAAACTGAAACCATATGAAAATCAATTAGAAGAAAAACTATATACTGTATAAGTATTTGTATCACAATTTACAGTACTTGGGATAGTATTTGTAACTTTGCAAGACTGGTTGCTACAGTAGTCTTTTGGATGCATTCCACCCATCAAGTCCTCTGTGCCATGATAAGTACTGACACGATGACATTAAAGATAATCCAAAGAAAATTATGTGGAGTTAAATGGAATTTCTATAAATTCTATAAACAATATGTAAATTAAAGATGTGGCATGTTGAGGTAAGTAAATGCATTGCAGAAGAAGACAACTGAAATTCACTTGATTTGGGGAACATCTGCCACTCTTAAAGTCCCTTTCTGCATTCCATGATATAAAGCAAGATCTAGCCACACATGGACCCCAATAGGATGGGGTGATATCGATACATCAACAGCATGGAAAAACAAATAAAAAGTGATAGACAATACCAAAATGCATTCATCGCAAAGTTGTAATATCACATTATTTGCAAGCCAGGTAGCTGAAAGGCTTAGTGATTCCTTGCCATATTGATATCATAAAATGTTTGTAGTGAAGTGCTCACAGGGTTTTCATGTTTTATCTATTCTTGATTTGCATTCCTCAGAAAATACTACAGTACTCTTACTCACAAATACAAAGTGGATCAACATACCAAGTATGAGGTTTGTCCAACCGTTTAGGGTTGAAGTTATTAGGTTTGTGAGGTTTGCAGACTTTGAACTCTGTTGGCTTCAGAACAACCATCTTCAATTTTATAATTTAGATCAATATTATTAGGCTTTTATTTTGGCCTAGTTTAACTTTCTTTGAAATTCAAAATACTAAAAGTAATTTTGTTCTAGTGTTGGATTTATTTTGAATTCACCTAATTATTGTAAATTTTTGTATCTCTGTCCAAAGTATCCCAAACAAGTTTGTAAATGTTCTGCAACAACCTTTACCTAGCCTTGAGGCTACATTCCCTTCTCATAACAGAGTGTCACTACCATAAATTAGTACGGTAAGGTGCTGCTTTTAACAGGTTAGGATAGCAAGCTAACCCAACTAAAGAGGAAGTTATTTGCTGATCGTTTCCACAGTACACAAGATCTCCCGACAGCTCACTCAGCCTAGCCTATGCAAAGTAGGCATAGGTTCACTGCTAAGTGAGCAAGGAATTATAGAATATCCCACACTTTTCTAACTGCTTCTTTTCTGTGGAGTCATGGAGTTACAGTGATGAACGTATTTCCAAAAGCCAGTCCAATGATACATACTACCAGAAAAGTATGTCTTGCACATGGCATACACATGAGAATCAGTCCATCTTTGCACAAGCCCTTTGTTAAAATATACAGAATAAAACGTTTTGTCGTATGGAAGGCAAATGTGAAAAAATACTCAGTAGTTGAAAGAATTAGTACTAGTATTATTATATTTTACGGTAGCTGAACTCAAGTCAATGAGCTGCAATTGTTTTTGATGAGGTTTGCACAAGAGGTTTTCACACTGTTGAATAATTTACTCTAATGTAGATTACATATCTAAATTCTGCAATATGTTACCAACATGCACATTTACATCTCTCATATTTTGACATAAACCCTACGGATTCAGCATAGGCTAACTCTGATATAGTTGACTAGTGTAAGTTAGGCTAGGCTATGCCTACACTACAGACTACAGTTAGTATATATGCTACATTACGTTACGTTACACACAAGCTTACCGTGGGTTAGCCTTGTTTTAAAACAATTTATAAGTGTGGCGACTATAAAGTTTGGCCAAAACGGTGACTCTTCTTCGTTTAACGTAAACACGTCCAACTTTCTCCAAATAATTACCTTTCCAAACGTGGACCACTTAACGGTATTTTCTTGTCTTATATTCGGACTAAATCCACCTACCGGAAGAAGGAAATGGTTTCCTTCTAAAGTATGTTACTGTTCTAGTGTATAGCAACTCAAGTATATATCTTTTGTGTAGTTCCTTGCTTGTTGGTTACTTTGAAAAACGTAACCTTTGCATTCAAACAGGGGAGAGTGTGATGTGACGCCTGTAAACACGATATCTCGAGAAGGGAAGTACGAAGACCTAGAGAGGACATGGTTAAAAAAAATTATTACGTACGTACGTAATAAATATTACGTAGTACGTAATAAATATATTTTTTTACCATGTCCTCTCTAGGTCTTCGTAGGGAAGCTTGTGCCAATCTAAAATTAGGTGTATATGAGTACCACATTGAGTAGAAGATCTCTATTGTTTTGTGGGAGGTCAATTGTCATTTGGGGTCACCCTGCAGGGCCAAATAGTGAAAACTGTTAAACACGACATCTCAAGGAGGTAAAGTTGGAACAATCTCATTTTTCGAGTAGGAGGATCACATTAAGGAGCAAGAGCCTATATAAATATATATTTTTTGGGATATCAAAGGTCATTTGGGGTCACCAGGGGTCAAATTGAGTAAGCCTTGTAAACACGATATGTCAAGAAGAAAAGCTTGGATCAATCTCGCATTTCGTGTGAAGGAGTAACACGTAGGCCTACACTGAGTTCGAGATCCATCCCAGCAAACATAAAAACGTTTTAAATACGTAATTAAAACGTTTCGTCTTTTGTTTTGATAACGTTATTTGTGGTGTAATAAATATGTCACGAAATCGTTTCACGCTATTATCTCAAAACAGTTTTTCGTTAAAACATTAATATAACATTAATATCTCATATAAACGTTATGCCGACGTTTTTATAACACCACATTTAACGTTATAAAAACATATTTTAGAGACTCTTTAAAAATGGTATTATAACGTTTTGTGTTTGCTGGGATGTTGTGTTTGGTGGAGGTCTACGTCCATTTGGGGTCACTAGAGGTCAAATTAACACCCTAAATGGTTTTGGGCCATCAAATTATGGTGGGCAATGGTGCGGTAGGGAGGGTAATAGCTACATCCAAAATAATAATAACAATATAATAATTGCAGAGAAAATAGATAACGAACTTAAACGAGTTCAAACTTCATCGTGGCCGTATAATTCCCCAACACACAGTACGTATAGGTAAGATTTAGCAATTATGGTTATTGTACTTAACAGGCCTACGAGATTTGCCTGGCCAACATGAAATTTCAGCTGTGCATAACGCCCATTATAGGACATGATCCGAGGGTCTTTTCAAGTTACACCAATATCACCCCCCCCCCCCCCCTAAGAAATATTTATTTTCGAATAGATCTGTATATTTCTAACACTCAAACCAAGTCTATAGTAGGAAGGGTTGGGAAGATATATTTGATTCAAAAAGTTAGTTTATTTTTTGGCATATTCCGCCCAGTAAAAAACCAAAAGGTCAAGGAATTAAACATGTAGCAGCCGACGAAATTTTCGTTAATGATATGTTGATTCCTTTAAATTGCACTAAGTTTCATCAACTCTTAATTTCAAGTGAAAGTCAGGCCTATTGTCGGCAACAAGTGAACTGCAAAGAAAATCGTCTAGACATGTCTTCTGTTAACTTCATTTGCAAACTCCCTTGGTCAGAGATAAGAATATCAGTGCAACCGAATCTGTACAAACTGTTGAAAGCAATATTATGAGTAGTGAACACTGTAACTCATACATAAAATATAATCCTATCTTGAAAGGTTTATGTTTAAGCTCCACTACTAAACTATAATCAACTTTCACCATCATGGTGGGGGGGGGGGGAGTGCCTACAAGTCTAGAAGTACAGGTTTATCATATTCTTTGTTATTTTTATACTTTTTTGTGAGACAAATTGCAGTCTCACCCGACACAGCGACATTATCCCGCCTATACGTGTCGTTGAACAATGTATTCTGGAGGTAGCTGAGTACTGTGTTAAAATAATAAATACAGTAACTAAAAAGGAGCTTAAAAATAAACTGTCCTATTTGTCCCTTCAAAGTGATGTTACCAATTTTTCTTCTTCTAATTTACAAAATTTGGCTGGGGAAGTGTAAATTTCTAAAACGTGAGATTCTCTTCCCACGCTGTTCCCACCATCCTATCCAGTGTATATAAGGAAGTGGATTAAGGAGCAAAGAACGGACTACGTATATTTTTGTAAAAATGATATTTGTTAAGGGGTCCCAAGTCTTTGTTGAGGCCAGTCGATTTCTTTACGTTTACGTTCAGTGGCGGATTTGAATTTCGAGCCAATTAAAATGCATTTAGGTTTTTGAGAGAATGACTATGAAGATTAATGTTAATGTTATTAATGTTAATGCTATTGAAATATATATGTATATACAGTGGCGGCGGAACCGGGGGGCTTGGGGGGCTCAGCCCCCCCCCCCCCCCCAATAAAGAAGTTGAGGGGGCAAATGCTTGATTAGCCCCCCCAATATTTACCAAGGCTCCGAAACGTACATCTGCCCATTTTGCAATGCATACTGTCGATCTGTCCGATGCACACGTATACTCTATAGGTGTAATAATTTTAGTAATTGCTGGGGGACCCTCGGCCCGTCCCTTGGCTATAGACCACATTGTCATCCCAATTCCCAACCGCGTCTTCACGCCCCGTGAAAAGTGGAGGCAGTGAGTGTGAGTACCGGTAAGCGTAACACAACTTCGTCTTAGGCCAATGACTTGCCTCATTTCAGCCAGTTCTCCAACATCCCCTTACTTAGTGGCGGATCGAGCGTCCATATATACAGTCAGGGGCGGATGCCCCCCCCCCCCTCACGGACTTAAATGGACTGCTGGCGCCCTTTTCAGCTTTTCACTACTTTTTATTTATTCGCGATTTTTGACTATTTTATTGCGCTCTCATATACCTATTGACATTTGTCATATTCTGTCGGTGTATTTTCCGACAAAATGGCGACGACACCTATTTATTCTCCGTTTATCTGCAAATTAGCAAGGCCCCGGAAAGGGTCATTTCCTGCAATCTCGGGAGTATCTTTACTCAAAAATTTTCTGTACGCTCCGCGCCAACCTGTGGTGGCGCTCCGCTTAGATAGTGTCGAAAGCGCCCCTACAGACCATTCTTGCCCCCCCGACCAATACCCCTAGCCCCGCCACTGCCCTTACTACACTCAAAAACGTCTTTGCGAGTACACTACGAGTAATAGCTACTCTCTTAAAACACCATCGAATATACAAATTACAATGTTTTTACAGACTTTACGTGCAATCTGAGAAATTGCAGGCTTGAGACCCATATTTTAGGGCCAGGTATTCGCAGCATAAAACACTCGGGAAGTGCCGTTTCCGGCCATCTGGGGGTTTGAAAAAACCCAAAATTTTCTTGTACGCTCCGCGCCAACCGATGGTGGCGCTCCGCTTAGATAGCCTCCACACATTAGCCCCCCCCCCCCCAATAATTTTTCCGTTCCGCCGCGCCTGTGTATATATATATATATATATATATATATATATGCGGTAAACCGGTTCCGCTTACGTTTTAATAATCACACAAAATCTATTCGTGATAATTTTGCAGGATTCTCCGTTTCCGAAAATTTCAATCTTCATAGTCATTCTCTCAAAAATCTACAGTGACAAACGCCGATACAGAATTACGACCTTCCTTACCGGTTTCGAACCTCTGGACATAGAATCAGCGTCCATGCATAGCCTAGTGGTTAGGGTGTCCGCGTACAGAGCCGGAGGCCCGGGTTCGAATCCCGGTGGAGGCTGCAAGTTTTTTCACTGTTCTTGATTTTCCAATTCATTATGATTTTCATTCATATATATTCATTTGCCTTTGTCGTTTACCTTCATTTCATTAACATAAAGTCTGTTCAAAGTATCTCTTTCGAGATCCGGCTTTAGGAATCACAAATGATTTTCGAGTTGGTTAGCATCACGTTTGATCTCTAGAGTAAGGCAAAATATGTCACCAAAAACAAAAACTTTATTGTTCGATACAGGTGACAAAACGCCTACAGAGGAATTACGACCTTCCTTACCGGTTTCGAACCTCTGGACATATATACAGTGTCCATAGCCTAGTGGTTAGGGTGTCCGCGTACAGAGCGGGAGGCATGGGATCGAATCCCGGTGGAGACTGGATTTTTTTTTCACTGCTCTTGATTTTCCAACTCATTACGATTTTCATTATATATATATATATTATATATATAAATATATGTGTGTGTGTATATATAGAATGGTGCGCATAAGATCACTAACTTTCCATTGTTTTATTCTGCCAGCTGCATGAGCAACACGTATTTCAATGTTATATTTCGACACATCATTTATTTTCAGCTTTTCCCTTTCTTGCTTTCAGTTTCCCACATATGGCAGTCGGTTCTATTCTAATAAGCCCGGTGCGGGTTTTCCGGAACATTTTCTGCCAAAACCAGTTGGATAAGTTGCATATTTAAGCTGATCTACATGCTATATCGTTCGGGAAAATGAAAGAAAATATTGCTTTTGTAATATGCATAATTATCCAGGGGCGGATCCAGGGGGGGGCCGACCCGGCCCCGGCCCCCCCTTTTTGGAAATCAGTTGCGTTTTTTTTTTATGTGGGAGTACTTCAAATTCCTAATAGGCAACTTGGTGAAAGAAAAGCCTAATATTTATCCAGCTGCTCTTCCCGGAAACGCGATCGTTTTTATTCCAAATTTGAAACTAAGGCAATTATCAGGCCTACGCGACATCGCGTATTAATTAGATACGGCTCAGTACTATAGTGCTGACTATTACTGTCAGGAAAAATCAATGCACAGTTAGCAAGTATATCATAATTATCTGAATGAAAGGGGGGTGTAGGCGGTTTTACACTATCTAACGCAACGTAGTCGCCAAGAACCTGAAGTATTTTTAATTAAGGGAGGGCCCGAGGAACATGAACTTATAGCATGCTCCTCGTGGTGAAACATAATTGCACCTATTACGTTAATTGAGTGTACTGTTAATAGTAGGAGAGACTAGTGTAGGTTCTTATGACCAACTAGACCGGTTTCTGCTCTCAAACTTTATAGGAGGAGCTTCATCAGTAGTAGCCTTTGAATATGTCATATTCGGCCTGGGCGTCTCGTTCTCAAAATGCATCTATTTTCTGTGCACGAGTTTTTATGGACTCATAGTGCAGCTATAAGAGCATCTAAAAGAGCTTCGTGTGAACCTTGAGAGTCAGCTGATTCTTCGTTAGTATGAAACCTTGAGCTAACAAGTAAATCTTTGAGATTTTGGGCCCTTTTGTAGGCTAGAATCTTTTTTTTTTGGAAACAGTTTGGATAATCGGCGCTTGCAGGAGCGTACCGAGCGGGGGGGGGGGGTGGGTCGCTGTCGGCAAATTTTGGGTCTGTCGGCAAAAGGAGAAAAGGTGAAGAGAGCGGAAGGGGAAGAAAGAAGGAAAGCTGAATAGAGAAAAGGAGAACGGGAGCTTCTTTATCGGTTATTTCGATTTTCCAGTTCTTCATCTGATAAACTCATTCACCAATCCAATCACCCGACGACTGCAAGTTAAAAACCTCTCGGCAAATAACTGATAATGTCACGGCCGTCAGTATAGCTACTGTAGCCAGGCTCAGCTAGACGAGTGCCAGAATCGCCGGCAACTCAGTGAAAGAAATGGAATTAAAGGCTTCCGTTTAGG
The DNA here is from genome assembly GCF_037975245.1 of Apostichopus japonicus. NCBI lineage: Eukaryota > Metazoa > Echinodermata > Holothuroidea > Aspidochirotida > Stichopodidae > Apostichopus > Apostichopus japonicus. The sequence continues at coordinate 6,896,490 of NC_092573.1, forward strand.
CCGCAGCCCGTGAGTCGTGCTATCGTGTGACGTGTTGTTATTATCCTCTGTTCAGAATGACGTCATCGCAGATGTCATTCGTTCTCCATGGAAAACTTAAGGACACGGCTCACGAATTGTACACAATTTTTAACGTTTCTCGCTTGTATATCAATGAATGTTGTTATTTCTCATTACCGGAAAGTTTTCTGAACATTTTCATCACGAAGTTTCACTATTTCAGCGATCGGTGAAAGAGAAAACACAGTTCGATAATTGGTCCCAATTAATTCTTCTGCCGACTGCCATAAAAATAATATCGAAATGGAAATTCTACGGTGCCAAATTTGACTTAAAATATGCACCAGATTGCATCTAGGGACGTTTCAAAACTAAAAATTTTCCAAAGGGGAGGGGGACACCCCCTCCCCTTAGACCCCTCCCCCAATTCAGTCACATCTTCCAGATCCGTCGGCAAATCAGTTCCTCCACCCCCCCCCCCACAACAACAAACTTCGCTACGCCCCTGTCCGCGTGTTGCGAGATTAAGTGCCAATGTTTCAAAAGTTCATTTTTCAAATGCGTGGTTTTGATATGGGGTGTATAGGTAAGCTTGAACACCATTGGTGGTTCCTTTTGTTTAGGTTTGGTAGTGAGGTATTGCCCACGGTTTTCAAATTTTATGCCTTTCGTGGCTGAGGCAATTTCCTCTTTCTTGTATTTACGGAGTAACAGTTTCTCTGTGAACGCATTCTTTTTCTGTAAGAAATCAGTCTCATTGTTACATACGTGCGTATCATGGGCGTCAACAGGTGGGGGACGGGGGGGGGACATGTCCCCCCCCCCCCCACTTTCAAAAGTGGAGGGGATATCATATCATTTGTCCCACCCACTTTTCAGAGTATAGTTATTAAAAAAAAATCACATGCATATGCGCGATTTTCTATTTAAGGTCAAGAAATCTGGACTCCCTGGGCCCCTGCTATCTATTACTTGCACCGTCATTTATCTCCCATTCTCCCAATATCCTAAATCTGCCCATTTAATTCGTTCGGGGGGGGGGGGGGGAGACCATTCGAAAGTGTATTGAATCTTGCACACATGTTGTTTGTATGGGTTCCAAGGGATTAGGTAAGCCATACAGGTAGATGGTGATGAGTTACTATGTTAATATCACTACCTCCAGTCCCTTGGACTGGACGGACGAATAGGGGTGTAGGGGTTAAGTAATTAAGGCTACATGTATTCGCCGGATATGGTAGATCTTTATTGTTGAGTGCCGGCTAGGCGCTACACACGCTCTGCGCGCGGTGCCTTTTTCTGATTATTATTATTAAAGTACCTGGGCACATAACAACTGACGTCTCGCACCTACATGCATGTATTATATATACCACTCCACCCATCCCGGAGGTGACGGCGCCACTTTTTCAATATTTCGTTTGAGATGGACGCTGTGTAATTCGTCTCCCTTGGTGTCAGAACGGCATCTTTCTACCAGTACTTTCTGTCGGAATTTATTTTTGTGAGACAAAATTTCTCCTCACAGATCTGGTTCTGATGTAACTAAAAACGACTCAGGAAGGCCGTCTCCTGCGATCTAGGGGGTCTTATGTACCCAAAATTTCCTGCTACGCTACGCGCCAACCAATGGTGGCGCTCCGCTTAGATAGTATAGTGTCCCCCTCACTTTCTGAAACCTGCTGACGCCCATGGTGCGTATCGTAAGACTTCCCCTTTAATGAAGCCTTTAAAAGTGGCAAGTGGGTGTGCAGAGTTTCTGTCGAGGTATTGGAAGGTTTCCGTGGGTTTGGTGTAGACTTTGGTGTCTAATAACCTATTGGTTTCAAACCTTGGACCTTTGAAGATTTTGAAATCTAGGTATGTTACCTCGGTGTGTATTTCTACCGTAAACTTTAAGAAGCGGTGAATTTCATTCAACCTGTTTACTAGTTGTTCAAGTTCCTGAGGTGAACCGTCGTAAAGCAATAGAATTTCATCTCTATAGCGGAGCCATTTTAAGATTTTATTATCTGTCGGTAAAATCTGGTTTTCCAGTCTATGAATGACGATATCACAGATTTCCGGAGAGGCTTGGCTACCCATGGCGCAACCGATCTTTTGTAGATAGAATTGGTTATTGAACTCGAAACAGTTTCTTGTTAAAATAAGTTCAATTAGTTTGCGCATGGATATGGAAGATATTTTATTTATTCCATATTCGCTTGTTTCCGCCTTTTCATAGACTTCTTGACATATATCTAATGCCTCCTCTTGGGGAGTATTGGTATACATGGCGACGACATCGAGTGTAGCAAGTACTACTGATTTTGGTAACGGGTGGCTTCCACAATTTTCAGAATGTGATTTGTGTCTTTCACATAGGTGCTTTGTTTTAATACAATAGGAAGCAAGAAATAGTCCACAAATTCCGATATTTTTTCGGTCGGTGATCCGTTTCCGCTTATTATCGGGCCCTCCCTTAAAAATACTTCAGGTTCTTGGCGACTACGTTGCGTTAGATAGTGTAAAACCGCCTACACCCCCCTTTCATTAATAAGTATATCATAATTATCTCATTGAATATATCTTGTTTTATGTTTTTTCTTGGGGTGAATCTGATGGTGTCATGATTTTGGTGCAAAAGAAAAAACGAATCGACGCAATAATAGTGTATCCATTGTACATGCACTGTTGAGCGTTGTTAAATATGTGTCTATCGAGAAAAAACATGTGCACAAAAAATCGTGTCTGCAACGTTTCTGGTTTTTCTAGTTTTTAGCGAAATGTTTCACCATTTTGCATCTAAGCACTCACAATTAACCCAAAATTTCCAAGGGGGAGGGGGACAACCCCTCCCCCTAGACCCCTCCCCCTAGGCTCCTCCCCCAGGACGCAGATCACTAAAGTGCTATCATCGGGATGTCGGCCCCCCCTTTCTCAAAATCCTGGATCCGCCCCTGTTATCTGTATCATACTGCAAATTATTTAAGCGACAATGTTAATTGACTCAAACTCTTCGATGTTATCTCAACGTCTCAATATTATCTCAGTTAGAACAATTTAAGTCTCAAAGTTTAGGGGGATTTATACTAAATTTAAAACCCTGGTAACAATTTGAAAGCTAAAAGTTGGATCGACTACTACGGGAATCAAGGGCACTGTTCACCGATGTCTCGGTCATTTGACCGTCACAAAACAATCCATACTACCGATGGTTCTGTTAATTGTTGGTTCGGTTTCGTAATACTGAAATCTTCGCCAACCCAGTCACTGTGTAATTTTTTATACCTGACCAAGTTTCCTTTCTTGAGGATAATAATCGGAAAAGGGTTAGTCTATACATGGAGTGGTCACTAAATCCACCTCCTGTACCGTCACCGGTGTTTTCAGCAAATTTATTTAGGGATCTTTGTTTTCTTTTTCTTCTTCTTTTCCTCTTGCGTACATTTATTTGCGAAACTACGGAGGTTCTAAAGCAGCAAAGCCATCCTGCAACTATATAAACCATCAGACATCGTCTGGCCACTCATCCACCATCAGTATTCACAACATTAGAGACCCTCCTACAATAGGGTCTCTACACAAACATGGATGAAGTATGCCCTCAATCAATCGTTCACTTATTACTATAGGAATCCTATTGACCCACGTTCTTACGCATTGTATAAAAGCCAATTGTAAAGTTTGTATGAGACGTGGTTGAGAATGGTTACGACGGTACGTATTTATTAATTCCGTGCAAGTACTTTTCTCAACGGTTAACCTTCACTTCGGTCAATTTGTAGTCCGACACAGTGTGCTTTAGCAGAACCGCTGATTTCTTAGAACGGTCTACTAGTTTGTTCATGGCAAGTTCATTTGGTGTAAAAGTTAGCCATGCGTGATATCGCGAGGAAATAGGGGATCGATTGTTAGAAGCCAACATTCCCGACTACAACAACTTACAAGTACAAGTACAATCTAACAGACTGACACGGTATTATTAGGTCAGTGCAAATTACATGCAGACTTGCATGCTACGTGGAATGTAAGTTGGTATCAGACTGGGCAACAGTGTAAACACAGTCACATTGGTCTTTGACCAAGCTTGACTTTAAGCTGATTACAGAAAATGGGTAATGGATTGATCCTCGTCATGCTCGATCCAACAGCGTTATGGATGTAAGGTAAACAAGAGATACGTTAAGCAATTGCAGTGGAAATTCGTCTTGTTGCAGTTCTAACAGGAAACAGGCCTAGGCTAACAAGTTATACCAAGATAGACATAGTATAGGGTCTTGTTTTATCAGATTAGACTAGGTCAGGTTCTCAGGTAGCCTAATTACTACACTGCTGTATTGTATTCTTACATACGGGGTACATTAAAAAGAAACGTTAGACAACTTATATTAAGCTTCAAACCCAGTTTAGCCCATGGATTTGTAGTTAAAATTAATGTGCACGATCTGTATTCTCTAGTGTATGCTCAAAAATTCAATACTAATTACTTGCAGAGAGGAGACACAAACCATACCAAAATTATTGGTCTATGTGATAGTGTCATGAACAATTTCAATATTAGACAATTTCTGAAATGTGATGTCACGTCCATTTCAAGGTCATGTGAGGTCAATAATTAAGGCATTGAAATTCACAAAAATAATTCTTCTCAATTGTTCATAAGAGTAGAGCTCCATATGTTGAGTTTCCTTATACAGATTATACAGATGAGTAGATTCTGTACAGGTATTTTGGACATTCTCCCCGCACTCCTACCCCTTTGTTGTTATGTAATTGTTCGAAATTATGTAAACATTCCTTTTGTTTTGGTTAAGCTCTTTGAGAATGCTGGTATTGGTGGAAGACATATTAATTGATATACAAGTTTGTATGAATTTTGAGGCAAAAATAACTATAGGTATGACAGCAAAACTTAGCATAATAAAAAAGTTATGTATATATAATTTGTATTATTTTAATTTCCATTGGACCAAAGTTCCAGGAGTGTGAAGATCTAATTAATTTAAAAAATTTAAAAAATAATAGATCAGAATTAAGTATGCCATTTGTGCTCACAGTCATGTACAGTACTATATATGTTCTTTGTTTGTAGCCAGTCACATATTTACTTGATGTCTCATTTTGTTCATGATTGCAGGGAACATGATCAACTTGCTCAGATCCTGTAATTGTTACAACAGTGCAATAAGCCCATCATGAGGTTAATCACAGCTCGTAAAGTGTTTCTGCTGGTCATTGGTCTTTATCTCCTGGCATGTGGTCTCCTTCTTAGACGATCCAAAGTAGCAAGTGGTAAGAGAATTGACAGGACCATCTTAATTGGTTAAATCATGTGGTTATAAGGTTAACTTAAATAATGTGGTAGATTTAACCATCATGCTGCTGCATCAACATGGTCAGAAAGAGGTAGTCCGGCCATTGAAGTTAACAACTTTACCCAAAATTCAGTTTCGGTTCCATTCTTGTCACATCCACATTGAGTGTTTAGAAACTTGTGATTTACAAAATATGGAAAAACAAAATTTTAATTTGTAAGAAGAAAGTTGCACTAGTTTTGTAGAGCTTGTTGTAAAGAAATAAATAACTCTATGCAATCAGGTGTACAGTCATAATGTAACAGGTGTAGGTAGAAAATCTATGTAAAGTAAGTTTTTTTAACATAAATCTATGCAACCAAACATAATTCACACGCTATGATACACAACAGTGAATTTGAAACATTTAAACATTTGAGTCTCTACCACCGGAAATTCCTTTAAGTTTAGTTTGAGAGTCGATAGGACTGTAAACTAACATTCCATGCTGAATTTGAAAGAACACTTGCATCATCTTCTTAGCAGATTAAACTGTAGTACATTGCACAAGTGATAGAATACACAGAGTCTACGCAGTTTAAGCTTAAGTATTTTGCATAAGTGATAGAGTACACAGCAAATATACACATTCTAAACTGCAATACATATAAGTGATAGAATACAGAGATACATACCACCCTGAGAAGATTCTTTTTACTTAATTTCAGGTAAGTTGGTTTCTTTGTATGGATAGTTGATATTACCATTATTACTGATACTGTGGAACTGTCAAAGGTATAATGATGGTGTTGAAACAGATGCTATGATTTGCTTTTAATAACATTTTCCATGCTGTTTTATATGGAAATTTCATATAAATATAGGTGATAAACTGATAATTTTGACTAGCCAAGTTTCATTTCAGAAAGTGGTTTCCAAAATTTAAAAAAAATTCTTGTAGTTATTACAGTAACTGTGTTTGGGATGTTTCTATGCAAATGTCCAGGTGACAAAATTGAGGATTGTATCAAGCTCTTTAATTACTTTAAGACTAATTAACTTTCATTTGATATGAAAAATCAATTTGTAATTTTACTTTTTACTAACACTTGGTAGGTGTGGAGTAATTGGCAACCAATCAAACAGCTGCTTCAACAAAACATTAAAAAATATGGTTTAATAGAGGAACATGCAACAACATTTAATTGGAATGATTTTACATTCTCCCAGTTTACTGTATTTATATACTGTATATACCTAAACTAATGTGTCTAGTCGGCCTGTACTCAGATTAACACCATTTATATTGTATGCGCAGCCTATGTAATTGCGTATGATTCAGGAGAAGTATATTGCAAATTTTCAAGCTTAGCTGTTAGAATACCAGCATATGTAAGGTTTGCAGTATCGAATAGCATGTTCCGGACTAGTATAGTACCACCAGATTCCCTGTGGATAGGGATTGTCTGAAAAAGTCCCAAGAACCATACTCATTACTGCATGAAGCTGATGCAGCCTTGAAATGTGCATTAATGTATAGGAGAAGAGATAAATAAGAATTTGAATATATCAGAACAAGAAGTTTGGGCTTAGTTTGATGTAATTACAACATAAAAAAAATAAAGGCAAAAATACTTTGTCCTAGCTTTCGTAACATGCTAGAGACCGAAATTGAGAAATGCATAAAAGAAACTGTTGTCATCGTACAACATCATTGTCTATGATGTAGCACTGCTGAAAAGCAAGTTGATTCAAAATCAAATAAAATCAGTCTGGTTTGTTATACAGTAGGTTTGCATACGTACGGTATAGCTTTCCTCTGATACAGTATCAGAGTAAGACATACATGTTCAATGTCTGAAGTTTATGTACAAATGTTTTGTGCTTTTTTTCCGGAAGGTTTTAAAAAATATAGTCTCCTGAAGGTAGAAATGTTTTAGTTAATGTTTAGTTAATCTTTTAGTTAATGATGCACTCACAAAGTAAACATTTGTATAGGTTTGCATACGGTATAGCTTTCCTCCGATACAGTATCAGAGTTATACATACATTATCAATGTCTAAAGTTTATGTACAAAGCTTTTATGCTTTTTTCCCGAAGCTTTTACAAAATGTAGTCTCCTGAAGGTAGAAATGTTTTGTCGAGATGAGAATCTCTAATCTTTTAGTAAATGATACACCCACAAAGTAAACATTTGTATATTGTAATGTAATTACCACTATCACTAACTATAGTTGAACCAGTGTGAGTACTGTACTTTACACTGAAGCTGAATTCACTTTCTCGGTTAACATACCAAATAACTGTCTTTCTAACACTGTGAAAACACAAAACACCAGATAGATAGATTAAGGTTGTCCTGTAATTGCAGCATGGCGGGTTAGTTTGCTATGTTAGTGCTCAGACAGCCATCTCTTTATCTACAGTGATCTTGAAATGTCACAGAAATATAGTCCTCATTATGCTGCATTTATTTCCACGTTTCAGTGTATGGTTCACACTTGATATATTGATTAATGATTTTAGCAATGAAGACTGAAATTCTATGCTTAATATTACGTCACAAATGATACTACAACAATAGTACTGTATGTGGCTATAAGAAGCTTGAAGGTCATAAGTTATTGGCGCAGCGTGCTATAGAAAAGCATAAAGGTCACTCATGCGACCACTTCAACAAGCATTTTACTGCTTTTAACATTCCGACTTGCTGAAAGATTTCATCGTCTAACTGAACGTTGCCGAATATCTTGGAACTAATTTGGAGGGTCAGATCCTCCCAGAAATTACTTTTGTGAACTTATATTTTTTGCTACTGTAGCTCAAATTTTACGCCAATACTGATGAAGTAAATAGCCAATTTTGTGATGGGAAAGGCAGACAAATATGTAAATACTTTTGATGTATTGTAGCTTGAAGGTACATATGTAGCAATACCAACACATTATTGTATAGTCAAACATTATTTTCTTCACCGCCTAACTTACCTGTGTCTTTAAAACAAGTTTACACTGGCTGTACTGTACATTGTCTTGATTAACCTGGAAACCTTTAACACTGACCTACCATATCTGATCTACCCTGCTCTTTGTTTCCCCTCCAACAGTGTAACATATCTAGTAATTTTCCTCACATGGTTCAAATGATTCTTTACTAAATAGTTCAACTGAACCTGAGTTAATGTATCTTTTGTCCTCCCAGCTCTGTTTGTACAATGACTTTTTGAATAGAAATATTACAATGATCGATTTCATGCGCGGCTGTTTGACGTTTCAATGCTTCAATTTGTGTTTGTTTTGCTCTCATTATTATCAGCTGAAGCATACATGTTTTGTGTCTCTACAAATACTGCACTTGTGCATAAATTCCATGTGGATACTGTATGCAGTGTTTTAGCAACTGCATGGTAAAGTTAGCATACTCCATCAAATATGATGACATGTATGATGGTCTTACAAAAGAACAAAACAAATTTCTATCAGTTTTGACAATTTAGTTAATGGTAATAAATGCACAGTTTTGCTGGTCAGAACTAATTTGGAAAGGAAAAACCCCCAAATTTGTCCTACTGTAGCTTATGGCCCTGGTTTTCAGCAGAATTGCTTGCTCAATTGGCAGATGTTGCCATGGCAATGCATCTATGTTTCTGTCTGTTGACTACTGTAGTTCACCGTGGTTATTTGGTCATATGGTTATATCGGGTGACAATTGTTTGGGGCAAGTCTTCAATGCCCTTAACAGAGGTTACAGTAAGCTACTGTACTAACAAATGACAACACTATGACATCACACATGGCATCATAGTCATGGTTACTTTCTTGGTATATACAGATATGAGATGCACAGACAGAGGTTTAAGGTTTCACTTGTAGAGTAACTCTAGAAGGTCTTAAAAGTGGAAGGACTATGATGTGCTATTTGGGCTAGTAACTGAATGGATTAGTAATATCTCTGGGGAATGTGATGTAGGACTTCCTACCTGTGGTACCAGCTACAGTAAGTGATTGTAAAGGTGAACTTGAGTTAAGGGGAAGGACTCGATGTCTACAAAATACTCTCTGTAATACAAACATGTCCTGCTTCACTCTAGATATCAAGACATGTTCAGTACAGTAGTTTATTACAATCACCATTTCTTGTGCATACATGAATGACATAAAGTGTGATGTTAGTGTGTGTATTGATCATTACTTTTATGAATATAAATACTCGTCTAGCCTTAGGGACAACAAGTTTCAATTTCGTGGAGGACTTTTCATATAGCAAACATGTTAAATAATAATATTGTAACATTATGACCTGTCTCAGTGCGGAGATGCAGATGGTGGCTGATTGATCAATGATGGTGACTGATTGATTAATCCATATGATTCTTTAGGTTATTGGTTGTATTATCATCTACAATATATTTTAATGGAGACATTGCTCTTTTAAGTACTTGTGAGAATGTTCCACTTCACTAATGCTGTCATGAACTTTCAGAAGGGTAGTACCTTTGCAGTTATCTGAAACTCTTTTCTGATGTTCTGGTACTTGACTTTAGGACACATTTTCTTCAGTTGCTCTATCAGTCATTTGATTCAATATATGATCTTTAAAGGCAAGGAATCACTAAGCCAGCTGGCTTTCTGTTTGAAAACATTTTGAGTTTTACACACATGGAATAAGTGACCTGAACCAAAAAGTGCTCCCAATTTTCTTATAGAAGATTAGAAGACTATATGTATAAACTGCCACATCAGAATATAATATAGCTTGTAGTGTATTACGTAGTTAAATCTGCAACAAATTGTTGGTTTCTTATTCTACTTTGGTCAAGTACCTGGTACCTTCAAACTCATAGAATCACTGGCGAGTGGCAAGTATGCCTTTTTGTATGCAATCTGACTTGATGTTGGTGTAGACTAGTTGCCATACTATACAGCAGGGGTTCCCTAACTGGGGTGCATGAACCCCCAAGGGGTGTGTGAGTCCATCCCAGGGGGTTCGTGAGACGTTTCTGAAAGGCAAAACTAGAGTACTTTTTGTCGAACTAAAATCAGATATATATACCATATAATTTAGTAATGTACAAAAGTCGTACCTATCGACAAACTCTTTTCGCGTTCCATACGCATATGTTGCCATACAGTAGTAGTACCGTACCGTCCATGTGATAAATAACTGAATTATGAAAAAGACACATTCCGCATGGATTTGATGAAGTTGGTGTATGCATGACAGTACATCGTGAAGATAATGAACCTGATCTTTTACGAAGAACTGTTATGCGTATTATTAGTATAATAATGACCCAGACCGTGTCTCAAAAAGTTTGGGGTTCGTGGAATCGTGGACAACTCTGACATCCACATGGGGTTCGTGAAGGGATAAAGTTAGGGAAACCCTGCTATGCAGTTTAAGTATCTCATTTCATATGATCATACTCATTCCATAACTGAATTAACTTGTTTTGTTTGTTTAGTCTTGAAGGAGGAAGGGAATGATGCTGAGGTGGCTAATAGGGCAGAGGGTGGAGATGATGAAACAGCCATGAGCGATGCAGGAAGCACCATTGATGATGAGCATGAACAAGGTTTAGCTGCTGTCGCTGATGACATAGCAGTGGTGGCTGATAAATCAATGCCAAATAGAGTAAGTGCAAACATCACAAATTGCCTAAAGTGTCACACTTATAAGTGTTTAATTACTATCGGCAAGGTAAACTTTTTAAAGATTTTAAATTTTTATTTGCCAAAGAGCAACTTTAGTTTGTCCCAAAAAATGTAGCAAACTATCCAAAAATGACTAATATGCACACTGTTAGAGATAATGTGCAGGTTGGTGAATAGAACACCAGCACTGGGGCCAGTGACTCTGTCCTGGTCGATCATAGGCCTACCACTACTTTTGCTTTATTTCAGCTTTTCTACCAAAATATCTTTTCATTTATATATATTTAGATATAATGCAATCTGAATTTGATATAAAGAACCACCCGGATCAGTAAATAATTGGAATCAAAACATAAGGTGCACAAACCATTAACTCATACCTAAGGGTTGCCTCCTTGGTATATAGCAAATGGGAAGGGCATGTTGATCAAGCATTCCCCTCTCCCACCTCTTTATCCATGAAAATGAATTTGCCAAATTAAAACAAAGTATTGATGCATCCGATGCTCTCCCTCACCCCCACTTCCGAGCAGAAGAGAAAAATGAACGTTTGTGTTACTTCTTGACATTGAAATAAAAAATTGCTGTACATGCCTGTTTAGTCGTTGTGTATGTGTGTTCTGAGTTTGTCGCTAAGATGATGGTTTCATTGGTTTGATTTTCCATCCAGTTCCAATTCCCATCATGCTGCTGGAGTTATTTCTGGATATATTTGTTATCGTCCTTACTGTTAGTCTATTAATATATTGTAACCATTCGTCTCTCTATATTGAAAGGGATCTAACAATTACAGGTTTGCAATTAATTATTTTTCTCTTTATAATCATCTGCTAGGCATTGACCAATCCGGAGAAGTCCAATTTAGAAGAAAGTATGTCTTGGGATGAGGTTCAGGCAGCCAGGAAAAAAGTTTTGTGGAATGTTTGTAAGAAACAGCCGCAACTAAATGTAAATATGACCTGGATAATTCATGAACATAAGCGCTGGCTCTGGCCATTTATATACAACGATGAACATCGGTTGATATATTGTTATGTGTCCAAAATAGCCTCTACGAATTGGAAGAGTGCTTTCCTAGTTTTGATGGGGAAGTACAAGAGAGTAGAAGATGTCAAAGGCAGTCGAGCGCATGATCCTAGCCTTCCTAAACTAAGTAAACTACAACCCGAAGAGATTGAGTTTCGCCTAAAAAACTACACAAAGTTCCTATTTGTTCGGGATCCACTCTCCAGAGCCCTCTCCGGTTACAGAAGCAAATTCTTGCAGCCAAATCGGGCCTTTCAGAAGGGGATTGGGAGAAGAATCATACAAACGTATCGTCAGAACCCGGATCCAGAGTCTCTAAAAACCGGCAAAGATGTCACCTTCCCAGAGTTTGCCAAGTATTTGACTAACGCCAAGCCAGCTAAGATGGATGGTCATTGGAAACCGATACATGACATGGTTCTTCCCTGCGGGGTAAACTTTGATTACATTGGTAAATTAGAGACCGGACACCGAGATTCAGTCAATATCTTAAAGAGAGCCCACGTGGATCACCTTGTCTATTTCAAGGAGAGTACTAGAAACGTCAGTCACGACGAAAGTGTCTTTCATAGTTTTTTCGATCAATTAGGCCCCGAACACATCAAAGGTTTGTACAAACAATACGAATTAGATTTTAAGCTTTTCGATTACACTTTGCCTGAGAACATGAGGCCATGGGTATTCGGCAAGCGGTAATCCCAACTTACTTATGTCATTGTGGTAGCTTTTGTTTAAAAAAAAGAAATTTTTGTTTTATTTTGCAGACAGACGGATCTGCTTCCCTACTTTGTAGTATTCAGGTTCATTAAGACATATATTTTATGACAAATAGGTAATTGTTGAGTTACATTTGCAGTATGTGCCAAAGTGCAATGCCTAATGCACCGTCTTTGTTATTTATGTGGTAAAGTGTTATTGTCATTGTAAGTATGAGACAGCATCAGGTTGAAATCAAATTTATTAAAATTTCTTAGTTATTTAAGTCATATATAGAGTCTAGCAAAGGTTATAAAGGAGTGTCTTGGGTCCGAGCGATATTTTGTTATATATCCCCCTCCTTCTGTGTCACGGTTTACCCATCGGCCAGTTCAACGAAATTATATGTGTATTATGCCAATTATGGAGCAGTTTTCAACTTTGGTACTACTCATCTCATTCATTGTGAGGTGGATTTGTTTTCATAAAGTGGGCATTGTCATTAATTTTTGTTTGGGAAACTTTACAGGTTATCGGCCATACATGAATGATGTACTGTATGATGAACACTACAACAACTGAAGATCTATATAGTTAGCTGGATAGTGTTAATGTCCGCAGTCAGAATTCAATATCTTGTATCAAAATGTCATTTTTAACTTGATGCAAGTATTAAGCATTGACATGGCTGTCTGTGCATGTACTAGTCTGTAAGTTTAGAGTATCAACATGAATATTTTCCTGAACTAAGAGGTTTGGTCAATAAGGAATGGATTTTTGGCTTTGGCATGCTTACATTTTATTGCTTATGTGGTAAATGATAGCAGTTTTGCTCAAATGTTACTGACGGTGGTTTTATTGGTCACATGTATGGGCAGCATCCATGTCCCTGCCCTCTTGAGCCTTGATATCAGAGATAAGTATCAAACTTGTCCCCCCCCCCCCCCCCCGACACACACTGGTATAAAACTCTCAATGCAGTTTCCATGCCAAAGTATTGGATTTGTTTGTTTGTTTGTTGTCATTATTTACCCTAACATTAGACTCTGTTATCAGCAACAAGTCTAGTGATTCAGATTTGAAAAAAAAAACCAATTAAATAGTAAAATAAAAAAACAAAGGAAAACAAACCAGCAAAACAATTAAGGAAACTTTGCTTCTGGTTGATATTGTATAGTATATCTAAGATGCAAAAAGATGTGAACAAATAGTGAATGTATATACATGTGTTTATGAAAATGTATCTGATGGGCAGGATTGCTGAAGTTGGAAGACACAATCATCCATTTCGCATGCAGTGAGAAATACTACCTCCAACCATCTGCTTGTCATTGGTCACCAATAATTGTGTTATTTATGTACAAACAGGGTTATAGCTAGGAGATTGTGAGTGCTGGTTAAATAAATTTGCGAAGCGTAGCGAGCGAAGCTCTCGCATCTCACGGCCGGGGTCCAGGGGCCCGCTTAAGGGTGATTTTTGCTACTTTTCAGATTTACAATTGGTAAATAACAGAAAAAGGTGACGTTATTATCATGTTTTACGGCAAGGGAAAGATAAATTTGTTACTTTTGTTGTATTTCACAAGCATTTTACTATTTTTTTGTGCCGGCCAGTGGACTGTTTATTCACTTCCAATGCCGGCCGGCAGGCGTGAGTGGCGGTTACCACCGGCTGCCGCTGGCCGGCGTGGCTATAACCCTGTGTACAAATGTTGTTACTACTGATACATATATTCAGTACCGTACATACATGTACTAAAATATGTTAATTTTTCATATACTTTTGTGACTCACTGAAAATCCAATTGAAAGTTCAAAAGAAGGTATTGCATCATCAAGCTGTATTAAAACCAAACCCAGGTTGGGCCTGGAACCGTTAGTATTAACCAATTGAAAAGTTTAAAAGAAGGTATTGCATCATCAAGTTGTATTAAAACCAAACCCAGGTTGGGCCTAGAACAGTTAGTATTAACCAATTGAAAAGTTCAAAAGAAGGTATTGCATCATCAAGCTGTATTAAAACCCAAACCCAGGTTGGGCTTGGAACAGTTAGTATTAACCAATTGAAAAGTTCAAAAGGAGGTATTGTATTATCAAGCTGTATTAAAACCATACCCAGGTTGGGCTTGGAACAGTTAGTATTAACCAATTGAAAAGTTCAAAAGGAGGTATTGTATCATCAAGCTGTATTAAAACCATACCCAGGTTGGGCCTGGAACAGTTAGTATTAACCAATTGAAAAGTTCAAAAGAAGGTATTGCATCATCAAGCTGTATTAAAACCAAACCCAGGTTGGGCCTGGAACAGTAAGTATTAACCAATTGAAAAGTTCAAAAGGAGGTATTGCATCATGAAAGCTGTATTAAAACCAAACCCAGGTTGGGCCTGGAACAGTAAGTATTAACCAATTGAAAAGTTCAAAAGGAGGTATTGCATCATGAAAGCTGTATTAAAACCATACCCAGGTTGGGCCTGGAACAGTAAGTAGTAACCAATTGAAAAGTTCAAAAGAAGGTATTGCATCATGAAGCTGTATTAAAACCATACCCAGGTTGGGCCTGGAACAGTTAGTATTAACCAATTGAAAAGTTCAAAAGAATGTATTGTATCATCAAGCTGTATTGAAACCATACCCAGATTGGGCCTGGAACAGTTAGTATTAACCAATTGAAAAGTTCAAAAGAAGGTATTACATCATGAAGCTGTATTAAACCCAAACCCAGGTTGGGCCTGGAACAGTTAGTATTAACCAATTGAAAAGTTTAAAAGAAGGTTTTGCATCATCAAGCTGTATTAAAACCAAACCATGGTTGGGCCTGGAACAGTAAGTATTAACCAATTGAAAAGTTCAAAAGGAGGTATTGCATCATGAAAGCTGTATTAAAACCATACCCAGGTTGGGCCTGGAACAGTTAGTATTAACCAATTGAAAAGTTCAAAAGAAGGTATTGCATCATCAAACTGTATTAAAACCAAACCCAGGTTGGGCCTGGAACAGTTAGTATTAACCAATTGAAAAGTTTAAAAGAAGGTATTGCATCATCAAGCTGTATTAAAACCAAACCCAGGTTGGGCCTGGAACAGTTAGTATAACCCTCTGATGCAGAAGTATTATAAAATTATACCAACTAGCTTAGCAACAGTGATCACATTATCTAGACTAAGAAATAGATAACTCTGGGCAGAAGATATCGGTGGGATGAAATTTATTTATCAACATGTGAAACATTTGATAACAAGATATACTGTACTTCTGTGTATATATATTGACAACAACATCAAGACACTATAAACATTTATGCCACATTGTCAGAAAACTAAGAGTGAAGATATGTTGATTGAGTTATGTTATGTTTACTATTCTTGATTCCGGTTATCATTTTACTGTTTTATTATAATTATGATTATGATTATTATGATGAAATTTGGTTAACATGTGTCTGTAAGAGATGTGGTGGGTTCAGGTGGTCTTTCAATTTTTTAAATAATAAACAGGAACAAAACTATGATGTGGGTAAGAGAAAAATTGTTGACAAAACAAAATATATCATCTGAGGTAACAGTTATGATTATTTTGTAATATTCTCTATAGAGTTATTAGTTTTTAACATGATGAGTAACTTTTCTTATTTTTCTACTTTTATATTCCCAAAAAGATACTTTGGGCACATTTCAAAAAGACTTTCCTTAACATCTCCCCAAATTATTTGTCGATAGTTTATTGTGCTGTTTTCTTTCTTATTTTCTAGTGACAACCAAAGTAACAATTTTCGGTGTGGATGATACCATCTTTGACATGGATGAGTTATTTACGACTTTAAGTTATTAACTTGACATTTGGTCAGTACCACAGCTTAAAAGTCCAACGGTCAAGGATGTATCCTTGGTGTATAAGGTAAATTACTCACAAATTCGACAACACTGATCTGTCTTTGCAGAAGAAACAATTTTGAGTACTCAAGGAATCACTTAATGCAAGAGTAATTTTCAAAAGTGTGTATAGTAATCCCACTAGAGCCAGAGATGGCCAGAGATACAGGATATTTAAAGGAGTAGCGTAGTCCATTTAACAAGAGATCTCTTGAAATGTAATGCTTGAGAATTGATCTGTGTAACGAGAAGGGAACATTGGTCACGTTGCTGTCTAATGCATCTAATTCTGCCAAATCATTCCATCCTCAGATAGTAATCGTTTAAGTTTCATGCTACAGGTACCGCACCGCAGTTAATTGCTCCCGTTGACTTACACACTTTCCAAGGCCGATAGAGCATAGATAGAAGATTTCAACTGACATGTCCTACCCACCATATGATGGCTTGGGCTATCATAAAACATTCAAATTTTGCCTCCATAACTGTTTAGATATTTTGATAATAGAGTGCCTGTAATTTTTGGACCTGTATTTTTTTTGAACTACCTTTATTCTGCTACCTTAAGTTTTAAACTACATGTGGTAGGCTAACATGTATTTCTTATGGACTTGGTGTGCAGAGTTTCACAGAACATTGATTAACAAATTCTTTGCAGAGTGAAAGCTAAACTTTTTGGCAGTACTCAAAAAAAAATTTTTTTTTTATGACTCCTCAATTGTACAGCAATATCTTCACTCACCTTGGTACTTTATGCCACTCCACTCCCCTTTAAGGTAGGAATGCTAGTCTTGGTTTAACTGAGATTTAAATTAGCATAAATATATATGTAGCCTACTCCCATGTCCATGTATAAATATACATATACACAGCTACGGCAGGGGTCCAGGAGCCCGCTTTAGGGCCACTGGTGGGGTCCATGGGAAACGCCCTGGTTGGGGTACTGGGGTCGAAGCCCCTAGAAGTTCTGAGAAATTAGAGGTTTAAGGACAACATTTTAGGGCCTATTTTATCAAGAATTTTGAAACACTCAAAGCAATGTTTTCACACTCAAAATGTGCACACTGAAGCCACATGCCTAGCCTGTCGTTATAACACTACTTGATTCTTTCAATTGTGGCAACCTATAATTAACAAGTCAATGTTTTCATAAATTGTACACAATAGTTTTAATCTGGAATAATGTTCAGGCAGCTACATCACTACACTTCTCCCCAGTTGCCCTGGTGAAATGGAGGTCGCTATATAATAATACATGTAACACCTCTCCCATAAAAGAATAGAAAACTGACAGAAAAGTTTCTTCTTCCGAATAAAAGTAAGGCAAATCAAAACTATAAATGTCCATCAAGAATTATCGGCACCTCGAATAATCGGAATTACTTGGTATCGGATAAAAGTACTTGACTGAAGTACAACACGGGGAAATCAACTTTCTGACATGCCCTTTCTTTCTCTAAAAATGCTGCAGAATCCGATGACATCGGCCTCATAACCTCTGTATTCCCAGCCATAACATTATGCATTTTGCAATTATAATTATAACAAAATTTCTCCTTTTGTTGGTATGCTAATTGGTTGCTCGGCCAATCACTGAAGTTAGTCCTAAAAAAGGCTAGTCGGTCACGAAATCGCTCTCTACTCCCTTGACCCAACCCCTTGTCAAATGATGAATGTATGCTCATGTGTGGAGTTACTCTTCGCATGCTATCATTATACCGTAGGCCTACAACAAATCTTGTTAATTCACGCTGTGGGTTACGGTTGTGAACCACTGATCTACACTAACTGGATAGGCTGCGCGGCTCCGTGTGCGAAGCAGCCGGAAGTGACTCAGCGGCCATGTTGGGATATTCAAAATATCACCGCGCACACATACAGTGCATACTGTACGTTGCTATGTCGGTCGGTGACCGAGAAGGTGATGTAAAAACTGTCTTTTACAAACTGTCTTTTACATTAGTAGTGGCGAATTAGGGGCTGCACCGTATAATCACCTACAAAAGCAATGATCCACATGCGATGAGGTCGAACATTATATACGGTGATATACGGATATCATCATGGTTTTGGATATCCGAGCATGGCCGCTGAACGGGTTACTCACTGCGTTTTGAGACTTAATTGCTTGTCCAGATGAAAGAATACTATTGGCATGGAAGGAAACAATTGTAATTACCGATTAGTTCAAAACTGGCAGGGGCTAAAGTTGATTCAAAACAATTGCATCTGGTCATATGATTTAGCAATGTGTGGTAGACTTTGGGCTCCAGTATTTCTGCAAGACAACATAATCGTTGATGGCATAGTAGTTGACTTGTGCTACCCCTTCATTTCAGGAGTTACTCTTTCCGCGAGCCGTCATAACAAGGTTGCTTTTTTTGTATTACTCTATTGCAGCGGTGTTCCTTTTCTCCTATATGAAGTTATATACCCTACCGTGACTGTTTAGGTTCGTTGTGGACAGGAAAATACGACAGATACACAACTGTGACAGTCACATGTGTCATAAATGCAGTTTTCCATCTGAAACTTTGGTAGCTTTTAACAAACGGCAAGTATAAATGAAAATGGCCAAAATTTTGGGGGAGACTCCTACCACTTGGTGAAAGATTCAATAAGTTGTAAAGCAGCGTCCTATTCCATTGGGGTAACGTTACGATTGGTCAATATCATTGAAGGGTGTCGTGGGCCGTGTGTCGTGGGCACAAGTTCGTTTGCCATAATATTCAGCAGGACATGGCTACATAGTTCACCCAAATATTTCTTATTGCACTTATATCATTTTGCATGTACAAGGCTTGTTTTATTTTCTGTTGCAGATTCCGACTCCCAAAGAGATGAAATCCTATGCAAAACAGAAATGAATAAATAATTTTGAAATTTCTATGTACGTTTTGTAGTGCGTGTTTTGTAAACAGGCAAGTAGCCAGCTTTCGTGATGTGAGGAGTGTTGGGGAGGGGGCCCATCCTCATCTTGCCAGGGATATATGACACAGAAACGGACAATACACAAAGGACATTGTAATAATTTCTTCTGACCGAAATGTTACCATTTGTTGTTTTTATGTTCAGTTAACTTACCCTATTCAGTTTTTTTTTCTTAGCTCGATTTGGATCCTCTGAAACCAACGTTTCCACAAAGATTCATTACGGTGTTTGTCTGGACTCAATTAACCACGACTTTTGTAAGATTATGCAACAATCATGTTCTGTCGTCCTGACAAGACCATGTACAGTAATGTTCATAATACCCACTATTCAAACTATGGAACTTTACAATTATCTGCATACATGTTAACTAACGGCGTAAGGCAATATCATTAGTTTTACTTCTATTTAATCCCTGACAATTACCCCCTATCCCATTCCCGCACCGAACAACTGTCTCATTTTCTCCTCTCTTACATTAGCCTGTCACCCCCCCCCCCTGCACATCATACTCCTTCCCTTCACCCAATCGCAGTATAGATTATAATTCAGTAAGTACGCATTAAGAGATTAACGCTTGTTTACGGTATACTCTTTAATTTAAAGGCGCATTTGCACGACACAACAATGCCTCCTTATAGGCTTCCGTACACTGCGTTTACTGAACCATATAGGAGGTACATATAAATAGAGCTAAAACAGAAACCGGTTTCAGAACTTTTTCATAGCTTCAACTTGACTTTAAAAAAAAAAACATGGGCTGCTGTTTTTTTGGACCTTGCAATCCTTTTCCTCCAGCTGGTAAGTTAAATTTAAATCACAGCTTTCGTGTTTTATTCTTCTCTTTGCTTTCAATAATTTTCCAAGTTCTGGAAATTCCATCACTGTATATGTTAAGAGAATGTTTATAGTACTAACAGGTGAAAGATAAATAATTGTGATAATTACACCTCTACGATTCTACCTTTTTTAAAGTTTTTTTTCCAATCCTCTCACTTAGCCAGCAGCCTCAAAATTCGTAAAATATAAGATATCTTACAACATTAAAAGTTATACTCACATCAGGACATATAGGCGCTGAGGCCGGTGTCACGCGGTCGGCATTCAAGTGATTTAACTTCAAAATTCTGAGTCCCAGTGCTCCTTCGTTCCACAAACATGGGTTTAAGAAAAACTTTGGATGAGGAAAACTTTTTAGTAAGAATGGGGACAGGAAGGAGGTACCGTAAAGTCATTGGAGGTTCGCATAGACTTTGGATGTTCAAAAATTCTCTTTGAATTCAAATTCAAATTTAAATTCGTTCTGTGTTTATTCGATAATGTAACTAGGTTTTTTACAATGTAGCTTCAGGCAGCCCCCCCCCCCCCTGCATCCTGTCAGGTCTGCCCACCAGGACCTAGAAATACATGCAACAAAAATTGAACAGCCCAAGCCAGTGGTGCGGGCGTTCCACAGAATAATTTGCTTTAGAGTGCTTGTGATGTCTCCAAATTATCTAATTGTAATTTATCTAAGAAAATGACTTTTCATCTCAAAATATTGATGTTTTATATCAAGCATTTGGTGTTTTTTCTTAAAAACTTTACGTTTTACGAGGAATCCCCCAATTTCTATGTTAACATTAGGGCGCTTTTTCGTCTAAGTTGGATTTTCACTTATGGTAATGAAGATTTATAGAAAAAGACGAGATGTTTAATTCGGAATTGTTCACGCCAAACTCAAACTTTTATCTCCAAAATATGATATTTTTCTATAAAATGGCGAAGTTTTAACTTTAAGGTTTTGTCGCATTTCTCTTAAAATTTTGAAGTTGTATTTCACATGTTTCTACATTTTATCTCAAAAATTTACATGTTTATTAGTGACATGATGCAAATTGAAATTTCGATGGATTATGAGAATAAAACGGACTACTGAATTGTTCATTGTATGATAGTGCAGTATTAACATCCATTTCGATCGAGCTGAAAGTATGTGTTATGGGATATTCGAGACTTTTTGTAGCGGCAATCAGAAATATTTTGTCAAGAAAAATTTGCCAGCACCCCCCCCCCCTAACCACTCACCCCTCTCCTCCTCCATCCGGACAGTTACATTCTCTGTTTTCAGATACTTTTCCAGTCCAGTGTACTGAGGATAATAACATCCAGGATGTCCGTCATGATAGGAGTCTACTTGGTCTTCAGATCCATCCTCCCAGGGTTCAACCAGTTCCTACAGAGTTTGGTATAATGTCATGTTTGTTCAATGTTCATCTTCTGGAAGGATACCTAAATCATTGAAAGTTTTTTCTTACCAGAATTGTAGTAGGCTACATTGGTATATCATAATCCAAGAAATTAGAAACTTCACTACGGGTGTAGTTATATATTCTTCCTTTCTTTGTCAAGACATTGGCGTCAATAAAGTGAGATTACAAGAAATATTAAGCTGTTAAGGCAAACTTACCGAGTAGAATCACGTAAGGATGAAGAGCCATGACATATCTTACGTACTGCACGAGAAAGTACCAGGAACCGTCGCTATAGTTACTACGTACTATTATAATGCACTTTCATACTGAACAGCCAGTTGGTATAGGTTTCCAATGCTTGACCACTCTATTGTCCTATATATATTGAACAGTATTTGAACTTGAAATACAAGCGAGGTGGTCATAGTGCTCACACCGTCCATGCGATTGCTTTGAGCGGGATATGAAAGTACATCAATACCAAATATTGTCCCAGCTGAGTGATATTGAATGCTAGTCTTAATAAATACATCACATCAGACAACTGGTCGCTCATCCTTCTCTATTTGATACATTTAACTTATTTTACTTAAAAAAATGGAAGTTCACCAGGCATATTTGGTCTCTTCGTGATAATTTCTGTTTAAATCCATATCTGGGTCGAAGTTCTGGTTGTCAAGATTTGGTCTCAATTGATATTCAGAATTTTCCATGGTCAGAACTCAGCCGGCAGCAGGAAAATTTCTGGTTTTGATAGCCCCCTAGATCACAGGAAATGGCACTTCTCAGGTTTGAATATGACAAACCAGATGTACACTTTTGCCTGAGAACCAAGTTTTTCCCCAAAGTTTTTTTTTTTCCATCCATAACCTTTTTCAAGATTGTCACCAGTCACACATCATGTTCGACCTCATTGCATCTCCTGTTGAGATTGCTTTTGTAGCTAATACTACGTAACGGCCCACAATAAACGTCAGCCCGACTTTTCAAGGTTTTAAGCCCATTATTTGTTCAGAAGTTGAATAATAAATTTACTTCTAAACATGTACCCAGTATGTTGAACAAAATTCATCTATGGACAACCAATATAGTCAGTATGATGAAGAATGTTGGTCAGGGAATTTTCGAAAATTCAGACACAGTTAATTTATTGGTGTACAAATATTAAAACCACTTATAACGTCTACGATAAAACTTCGATATCATAAAAAAAAATACAAAAATATGCTCGAGTGGGGCGGTCTCCTCCTTTGCCCGCCCCTTCCCCCCCCCCCCAACTTGGCTACGCGCCTGCGGTTAGAAATCTTGTAAGAAACAGGCCAAATGGAAACCCAGTGAACCCATATCGATGTGGATCATATATATGACTGTACGTACTTACACTGATACACAAGAGATGTACAGACAAATCATGAGTGACAACATGCTATACGGTCGCAGGTCACAGAAACGACTACGAAGAGTCATTTACCTCATGCAGCATGTGCTGGATGAAGTTTTAGCCACCGCCAAAAATGATTTGGATAAATAATCTCACGCACTTATTTTCAATTTATAACCACAAAAATGCTATGCCGCCAAATATTGGGGGGGGGGGATATTAGATACTATATCGCCCTAAAATATTGGGGGGCATGCCCCCCCGTCCCCCACATGATCGCCGCCCATGCTAGTCCGAGTACTGTTTTAAGAATCCGAGTACCGAAATCGAGTACTTTTTGCATCCGGGTACTTTTTCGAGTTCCATAGACAAAAGCCGTTATGTTCATGTACAAAATCGTTATTGTAAGCAAACGAATATTAATAACCCGACATCGTTGTCTTTGATTTGTTATAGATGAGTTAAGTCCACCAATTTCTACTGACCGTTGTTCATCTGAAAATGGACGCTTGGTCACCCATCCCACCGACAACCATTGCATCAATTAAAGTGGATATTAGATTTTCTGAAATTTACTCAACGTAATGAACCTGATGGAGGACGACATCACGTTAACAACATGTTGCAATTTTTCTTTCCTTTTTTTTTTTTGTGATACTGTTCATGAGGGTGACGTCATCTTGCCTTGTTTCCGTTATAGTATTTTTAATGTATTGTTGTAAAAGTGCGCGTTGTTCTGTAATATATTTCCCATCTGTGTGTGCACAGACTGCAGTGTTTACATTTATTTCTTTTCAGTACAAAGACTATACCCATGCATCATGCATTTATGATGCCTATATGAGCCATGAACAGCAGTGGCACTTCAAAACAAAGTCAGTTTGTCTTATTTATAACAGAGCCCCCCCCCCCACGTCCCCGCTTCAAGTGAAGGGCCTCTCTAACCCACATGCGAGTTTCTTAAGTAGTCCAAACAGAATGGATGCCTAGGAACAAGTTCTATAATCTATTTCTACAAACTTATATTGTTGTTATTGATTACAAATTTGAAACTGTTTTGTTATTTACGGTGGTGTTTGCAAGCTATAGTCCATTTAGAGACCCTGGCGAGATATGAGTCACTGAGAGTCCAAAGTCACTGCTTACAATGGTTTGAACTTTTTCAAATTTCCTCCAAAACAGCGATTTTTAGATAATTTTAATGTTCTGAAATCTTGTCATAATTGTAATATTGTAAGTTTTTGCTTTTGCTTTGTATAATAAGATATTTTTCTTCAAATTCTGTGGTAATCAACATAGTTTGTATGTATGTATGTATGTATGTATGTATATTAGATCCTCCTGCAAGCAGGAACTCGCGAAGAAGCCGCTTATCAAAGCCGCAAGCTGACCGAAGTCAGTCTCTTTCATTCATATTTTACGTCCATAATTATGAATTGTTAATTGTCAACAACTCTGTAACTGGACGACATACATTAATCTGGGAGTGACTCGAACCGGGGACCTTATGATTGGAAGGCATCGGCGTTAACCACTGAGCTAAACACTCCGTGTTGTGACATTTCAAGGTCATCACAAGGTTTGTTGTAACATTTCAAGGTCATCATTCAGTACATATTTTCTACAAACGTTTAAGTTAACTAAATTAATATCCTGGTACATGACTGGTTCAGACAATTATGGATTTCCCGAGAAGAAAAGTCTGGGTCAGAATAAACTGCTTTAAGTTGGAAAATGAGTGACCATTATTTACTAAACTATTTAGTGAAAATGCAGATTACCAGTCTAAGTTTTTATCTCAAGTAAACTGCCTTGACAGTCTTAACTGAAATATGTAGGCTATATTATAGTTCTAACATTACATTTTCGTTTACTGTATATAAGCCAAATATGCAGCTGAAATATAGACAACGGTGATGATCAATGGTGTCTGCTATGTTTTTTGTACTCCTGAGTCCTTAATTTTTCTTGTAATGTGAATTTGTGATATTTCTACTAACAATGATCAAGTAGGTCTCAGGAAAGAGAGATCCACAGCACAAAGAAATGTAGACATATGGACTTGAGACGTCGAGATATTGGCTGCTATTTGTACCCGAATGTAACTGAACCTACGCTTCCGTACAAAAGAGAGTGGTCGAAGAAATTGAGAGGAAAAATAATCGTTAGAATAATCCATTGTGTAGATCAGTGTTGTGAACCCTAACTGACACACAATCACACAAACAAAACTTCATGCAAGATCTCCAGCATACATGACAGACGTGATGTACTGTGCAAAGTCATGTGTGCACTGTACGTCAATTGAGCACATAGCAAAGTAAAGAAGACTGACAAAACCATCTATTTCAAGTTACGACATGGCACGATAAAGGGAATTCTATTCGATGCCGTAAGTTACCACGGATTGAGGAAAACTTGGATATAGTTCAGGATGTAGTCAGTTTGATATTTTATTAAGTATCGTATTAAACCGGTGTTATGTCTGGTATTGTTACTGTATTAACTTGCTGTTGGTAAAATTTTGCGATATGTCTATTTTTGCATGTGGCCTACTTCCACGAAATTTGGTAAGCCTTCTGGTAGAGATCATCAATTACTACGAATATATCATTGCTTATGATCTCGTGCGTCGTTCAAAGTGATTTAGACATTGACCCGTGGCTTACTCTGTATATAACTGCCGTTCAGAAGCACTGTGCGGAAGTCGAAAAGTCGGTTGCAGAAATGCCAGTGGCAGTGGGCTAGGCCCATCAATTTCTATGGCTAGGCCTGACTTGGTACACTAACTACATTACTACTAGCACTACTACCAGGTTAGGCCTAGGTTAATTAGACCTTAAATGTTTGTATGTTAGAACTGAACGTTAGAGCGTTTTGAATGAGTGGATTAATTTCTAAGTTCTGTGTGCCTTCAAAAACTGTTAATGGATCTTTAGAATGTCTGTAGATGATATCTTAAGAATTACATCATGATTTGACTTGGGTTTTTTGTTAAGCATGTTTTCCTAGGTTTAGCCTAATAATTTGGACTGTGGCTCCCTCCTGATTATTTTTGATATAGATAGTGCGGTGGGTCCATTATGAAACACATAAGACTTTGAACTGGCAAATTTTTTCCATTGTTGATTAAATTTCTCAGCTTTCTACATATCTAACTCAATATGTTACCAACATGCAAATATACATTTTTCGTAGTTTGACAAAATTTCAACGAAACCTACAAAGTTCAGTTGCAGTATTATAAAGGAAAATGGCGCCATACTAGGACCTAGTATGATGTACCAGTTTCTGAAAAAGAGCTATATTCCTCTGGGAATTCACTTGGATGATCTAAAATGAATAAAACTATCCTTTATTTCAATGCAAATATAAAAAGAACAATAAGAAAGTTCCAGAAAGAATAATTTGGGGATATTTCTTTCACTCTTTACATTAGACACAAACAAATAACATTGCAGCAGATTCAGTAAGCTAACACAACACAAGATGCTTTTCAACTTTATGTAATATGGTCTTAGCTTCACTTTCGTGAATGTTGGGACATTTGCTAGCAAGTTTCAAGTTTGGTTTACTTCCATTGCTTTGGTGATATCATGATATTTCCAAAAGTGTGTCATTATAGGTCCCTTGTCATAATAGATCCCTTGACTATATATACAAATCTAAGCACATTGGTCCTTAAATATGAGCTGTGGTAAATATTTCACAACATTGAGATGCCTACCATCAGAAGATAGAGTGTTTCAGTTGAAACTAATAGTCACATTGAATTTCCAGTCGATGAAGGAAATATTTCAGAGCTTTAAAAATTAAGCAGTTAACTTTTCGCCATGCTTTGTTTTCGCTTCATGAAATTTGGTTTGCCACTGTAGTAGCCTAACTTGTGTAGAGACCATAGACTCAGCCATAGTGGGATTTTACATTCCATTATATTGGTGATGGAATGAATAGTGAATACCACAACATATGTTGTATATACTGTATATGTTGAATACTGGTGGGAAATGTGACATTTGTATTGGGCAACCTCCACAATACTTACTATGAAGGTTGTTAGTCTGGGTTTGTCATTGTATAAAATCTGCATTTAGTAGTGCTCATTCAGAGACAAGTTAGTTAAGCACAGCAGCAGTATCATATGATCTCAAGTTGCTAAAATACTTGGTGGACGCTCTAAAGCGAATGCAATAACTTCTTCAGGCTCTTCTCCACGAAAATTAAACTTCATTCCCAACTTTTTTGACTACGATTTAAACGTTGAAGAACTGTTTTGAGAATTGAATGTCTTGCTTCAACTTTTTCCTTCCATTTTTTCTTTATCCTTCAGTAATGCTGTCTTGAAGAGAGATGGACAACAACAAATTGGGTGACAACTATCCACTTAAGTTAAAGTGGATGGACCACCTGAGTGCATCATGGGTCACAGAGGATTGGAGTAAGGTAGCTTGTCGTGATGGCGTTCTCGAACTCTTTGAGAGACTGGTGTCCAACAAAGAAGTAGTCACCGCCCCTCGTCAGGCACTAGCACTACAAACCTCCCAACTTCCGGATTATGAGAGGGATGCACCAACATTTGAAGAGCAAGATATTTTCCTCGGGAGTCTTCTGAGTTCCCAGCTGAACCTTGCGAGGATGGTCTTTTCAGACTCCCCATTCTCGTCTACCTTGCAGAAACGCCTGACTGTACTTAAGAGACTATTCTATGCCATCTCTAACAAGTTTCATGACAAAGAAAAAGTCAAACAGCAGCAAAAACTACAACAAGCCCAATCGCAAAATGTCGAGGAGAAGACAAGTTTACAGAAACTGAACTTTGGAACGGATGCTCTAATCGAGATGGGTGTTCGGACCGGCTTGAGTCTGCTGTTTGCCCTTCTTCGCCAGCACTGGAGCCAGCCGCCCACTCCGGGGAATGTACACCTGTGTAACGATGTCCTCCAAACTGCCCTGACTGTTCTCTCTTCTCTACCACCTCTCTCACTCGCAAATGAGAACAAAATTCCTCCTCTGGGCAACGAATGTCTCAAGCAAGTCACAGAGTTTTTGAAGTGTGCCACCATTCCTAGCTTTGGAGCAGACCTGATCGGTAAAAGGTTAGCATCGGAACTGGTATTAAGCCTCGCCGTCCAACGGGGATCCCTGCAGCAGCTTCTGGATTGGATCGAGATGGCTCTGAGCTCCTGCTCGGCAGTACCCTTCGATGCAGAAGATGGGTTTGGAGATCCATCAACTCGGGATGGTTTCATAAGATACGAGGCTTTTCATGATGTCTTGCAGCAGATGAGACGTGTTTCTGTAAGTTTAAGTCAGGACATAAAAACATGATGATATGTCCAGTGCAAATAACCCAAGTCCAAAAAATTGGTAATTCTTGCTTTCCAAGCCGATGGCATCAACATTCATGAGATACAGTACCAATATCTTTGGCTTAATTTTCATCAAAGGTCGTACTTAAAATCTGCATTAATGGACGTTCGATTCATATTTGTGAGTCCTCCCCTGGCTTTGATCAAGTATTTGAATTGCAGCATTGGCATTTCAAAGCTTGTATTCAATACAGACCATGAAAAGTGGAATTAAAAAGCTGATGATAGAGGGTTGTAAAGATTTAATTCCATACCTCAAGAGCTAAACATCCAGCAGTATTTTGAAAATGAGCTGCACACTGGATCAAATCATGCAGCGTAATCTTTTTACTGATATTTGTTCTTCTCTCCTTAGAGCACCAACATGGATAGAAGGTCTAGCATGACTGAGTTACAGAATATTGGGGGCTACTGCCCTTTGTATCAGGGAGCAGTTTATCTTTTAGAAGAGGTTAGTGATATATTGAACTGTATATATTGAACTGTACATTTTTTTTGTATCACCATATCTTTAATGTATTTTTCTATTGTATTATAGGATTTATGGTGTATACCTTTTAGGCGATATTTCTCTACTATTTGCTTTTGAATGTTTCCTGTTTTTAAATGTTTCCTGTATATTAATTGTTTTAATTCCTGTGAGGGCTTCGAGCAGCGTTGCTGATAAACGCCCTATATAAGTACTATTTTCTTTTTTATTATATATTAATGCTGTAATAATCTGTCATTGTCCAAAAAGTATACACAAGGGTTTAATTATCAGTTAATGTTTTTTTGTTGTTGTTGCTCATTTTGATATAGATTGTGAAATTGGCATCTGATTACACCAGGACTTGCATATCCCCTGATGAAAAAAGACCAAACACTTCCGTGGTCTCCGAGAACAGTGATGTCTATGTATGGGGCAGTAACAGTAGCCACCAGCTTGCAGAAGGAAGTCAGGAGAGGCTCTTGCAGCCAAAACTGACCATGGCATTTGCCAACAGCCAACAGGTAATAAAACATCAATGTACTCGTATTCTTCCATACATTATAAACAAAACCTATATTATCCATTGAGCATGGGCTAGTGTTCCCTGTCATGAGATATTAGCAATGTAGCGAAAGCTTACCGTGAAATTTGCCAACAGACAGCAGGGATAAACGCAATTTATCTGTATTAACTGTTCATTTAACATTGTAAACAAAACTAGGATGTCTGTAGAGCATTCACTGATGACAGGAGGACAGAAAAGAGCCAAGGACGGATTGATATTCTTGACACTCAATTTGAAAACAAGTGATTACATTCCACTCATTGAATATAAAGATCAGGCTCCTTTTAGTAAGTTGATGTAATTTAATTTTTTTTTTAGAAACTTTGAAATAACCAGACTTAGATATTTATTTGCAAACAGAAGTCAGATTTATTACTTGATGTGAGAGGTATATTAGAAATCTTTTGTTGGGAGCGACTTCTGCGAAAGTATTCGCCATCTTCAAATATTCTTCTTTTGATCTGCATATCATTTTTGAGAACAGGCATTCTTTATTATCAATTATTTCATTGTATAGAAATTTTGGCAAGAAGCCAAATTCTAAATATATCGCAGGAAGATACAGATTTTGCAAAGGATTTGTTCACCCCATTGTACACAAAAGAATAAATGTAAACAACCACGATGTTGTTTTGCATAACATTTCAGGTCGAGGCTGGCCAGTATTGTACCTTCATGATTGGGCCAGATGGCACGGTAAGAGCTTGTGGCAAAGGAAGCTATGGAAGACTTGGACTTGGAGATTCCAATAACCAGACCCAACTCAAGAAGCTCAATTTGGAGAATCATGTGGTTACCAAAGTGTCATCATCCAAGGTAAAATATAAAAATTAAATAAAAAAATAAATAAATAAATAAACAATGACCACGTGCACTGACAGCTTGACAAAATATGCTTTGAGAATATGCCAAGAACTTATTAGTGTAAACACAAGCAGCTAAGTAAGTTTGGCATTGGGGGAATGTAGTTAATTGTTATTGTTAATTGTTAATGTTAACCTACAGCTAGTTAACCTCTGTCTCCTCTTTAGCTTTGTAGTGTGTGATAAGGGACTTGTAGTGAGTAGTTCAACTTGTTTTACATTGTAAGATGTTAGCCAGTGCAAGGCGAAAGAGGATTGATGCGGATATGCTCAATGCATGTGGAATGAATTAGTGTTGTGATCAAACCCCGCTAAACTGAGTATCAAACAGTCTTGTGTGTTTGACTCTTTATAAATGTCAGTGTTTAAGTGAACAATGACAGTCCAGAATGTCTGTATTTGTGGTGAACTAACTCTAACCTTACATGATTTTTTTCCACAAATTTAAAATCCAAGAAAAGCCATAACCATCCCAAAAAGTGTTGGTACTTGTTAGAATCTAATGAATTGCCATATTTAAATAATTTTGTGACACAAAGGAGGCCTGCCACAAAGTGGGTGCAGATACGACCGACTGGTAGAGTGATGATTATTATGTGGATGGGACTTAGGCAGGGGTTTGAGATTGACTCTTGTGTGATGGTGTTGTGAAGTCTGCAAGTAAGGAGATGAAAGCTGCTTATGTCCTATGGATAGCTTAAGGGGATTACAAAGCTGGGATTACTTAGACATGTAAAGACTTGCTAATAGGATTAAAGGATAGAGATAGAGATGAGGAGAGGGGTTTACAGCAGTTGGAGTGTGGCTTATGTGAGGTGAGGAGCCAAGGTATTAGGAGAGACCAGTAAAGGAGAGAAGCGGAGGGAGTGTGTGAGGATAGCGGGGATAGTGTTGCAAGGTAGCAGAGGTTGTTGATGGAGAATTGATGTTAGATAATTGTGAAAGGAAGCAATGGCGTTTTGTGGAGTCTGGAAAATAAAGGAAGAAAAGCAACAAATGACACTGTCTTGAACTTATTACCCCAAACAACATAACAGATGGGCAGATGAGAGTTAGAAAGTATTCAGAAAATATTGAGAAATATTTTCCCCTTCTCTTGCTAGGGGTCAGATGGCCATACACTTGCACTGACTGCTGAAGGACAAGTGTTCAGTTGGGGAGATGGTGATTATGGTAAGCTCGGCCACAGCAACACATCGACACAGAAGTATCCAAAACTAATCCAGAACGTATTGACTGGAAAGCTTGTGGTGTGTGTCTCAACAGGATACAGACACAGCGCATGTGTGACTGATGAGGGCCAACTGTTCACTTGGGGAGAAGGGGATTATGGTAGACTAGGTAAGTAATGCCATTTGCAGGGAGGGTGTTGGCGGGGGGGTGGTCCTTTGTGACCTCTGCATACCTTCAAGAGTAGTATATTTTCATCTTATTTAGTATCGAGTATAGTTATGAAAGAAAGCCTGGAGCTGTATCAACAAGTCGTGTTTAGCTCTCTTTTTTCATGTCTGGTGTCAGGTTTATAAGATTCTGATTTTTCATCTTGTCTAGTACATGTTGAGAGAATTTGTCGAGAATGGTCTGTACCAATGTTTGTAATATCAGTCACTTATGTTACTCTTCAAGTATGAGATGTCATTGTCATCTCATTTGACAAAAGAACACATTGAGCTAAGAATGTTTCATTTAGGCAAGAATGTTTCGATTTTAAAGTAAGGTAGCTCCTGCTGAGCCAGTGTCTAAGCTCACTTAGCCATGCGGTCCAAAATAACCTACTGCAGGGATGTTTCCTTGATAAAGACCCTAAGGCAGTGGTTCCCTAACTGGGGTGCATGAACCCCAAGGGGGTGAGTGAGTCCATCCCAGGGGGTTGGTGAGACGTTTCTGAAAGTTAAAACTAGAGAACTGTTCGTTGAACTAAAATCTAATATATAACTCCTTTCGCGTTCCATACGCATATGTTGCCATAGTACCGTACCGTGCATGAGATAAATAACTGAATTATGAAACAGGCACAGGCCGCATGACTTTGGTAAAGTTGGTGTATGCATGACAGTAGGTCGTGAAGATAAGGAGCTGATATAATCTTGAAGTTTCCAAATAAACATTTTTTCATCTCTTGTTTTATTTTCCATTACATGATTACACTATGAACTTGATCTCTTATGAAGCTCTGTTATGCGTATTATAGTATAATAATGAGTCGGATCTTGTCTCGAAAAGTTGGGGGTACATGAACAACCCTGACATCCACAGGGGGTTCGTGGGGGGATAAAGTTAGGGAAACCCTGCCCTAAGGTATCTCAGTTAGCAGAGTTTCAGTTGAATTTTCAGATGTTTATCAAGTAAGGAGGACACAATGTCGCCAAATGCCTACTTTTCTTTCACCATCCGACTGTCTTTCTGCTTTCTTAAAGGCCATGGTGATGGAAACAGCAGGAATGTCCCAACACTAGTGAAAGATGTTAGCTGTGTAGGGCAAGTGGTCTGTGGGAGCTCCCACACAATTGCAGTGTCTCAGGATGGTCGCACCGTGTGGTCTTTCGGAGGTGGAGATAACGGTAACGGTAGTCTGCTCAGAACTATTTTGATGAGGAGGAACATGCTGATGTTGAGAACCGGTTGTCTGTTTCATGTTAGCTAAGATTTATATTAGATAAATGACGTCATTGTGAAATAAGGAACATCATCATTAGTTATACAAACTGTAGTACGGTCTGGTCAATAGTGTCTTGAAAAATACTCACTGATCTCTGTTACTTATTCAAGGAATACAAAGGAAGTATTGTTCAATTTGATTATTTTAGTTATGTATCTCTAACATATCTAGTAGCCCAAGCTGTTTTTTCATGTCATCGATTTACCAGAACAATATTTTTTTGGAGCTGAAGACACATTGGGAGGTTTTCATAAAGCTTAATCTGAAAACTGCATTGCAGTGATTTTGAACTGCTGAGAAATGTCAGCTATTTTGATAACATCAGCCGACACCCGTGAAACTAAAACTACACGTTTTGATTACACTCGTTTGATATTAAAGTGGTTTATAAGGAAATTACTAACACTTGGTGGATGATATGAAATTGTTTTCTTTTTCACTTCAGGAAAACTTGGCCATGGTGACACAAATAGAGTTTATAAACCAAAAATTATAGAGGCTCTTCTTGGACTATTTATTCGAAAAGTAGGTTGTGGTAACCAATCATCCTTGGCTCTTACTTCAACTGGTCAGGTAAGGAGACTTAGAACACCTTGTTTTATCCAAACTAATACTCTGTTCATAAGGTATTTTAGATCTACAATGAAAGAGAGGCAAATAGGGTTTAATTTATGTAAAGGTCATCTACTATAAAATGATACCATGATTAATGTAAATTAATGTAAAATTTGAGTATTATCTTGTGTTTCTCTGCCACACAGAATGGTCATATGTACTGCACACTTTTCTCTATCTCTGTTACTGTACAATACTTGAGGGATAGTTCATAGCACTGTCAGTACTGATCATGTACAATGCTCTTTTTGTTAGGATAGGATTGATGAATCCTAGTGTTATGAAAGTCAAAGAAATTTAGTGTGCTGGAATCTCTTTTAAAGGAGGTGAAGTTAAATGTTCCCTTAACTATCGCAGAACATTATTTCTTTATATCTCACAGAAATAATTCATGGCATTGACATTGGCCCTTGTTTAAACCTTGGGTCTTTAAGGTTATTGGAACAGATAACTGTAACAGAAGAATATGAATCAGTCATTTGTTTTGATAAGAGAAGTTATCCTTCCTTCTCTGAACAGTGTCATAGTCTGTGTACAGAATAAAAGCTTTTGACCTCTTCATTAAACCTAAAGTGGTAAGCTGTGATGCAAACTTAACTCATAAACAATATTTTGGTTAATTGGCTGTCAGGAGAAGTAAGATTTGCTATTGATTAGGACACTTGTAGTTGGTAACATCTAATAGGATCAAATCTCTGTGTTTCCTTTCATTCGTTACTTGTCATTTAGCCTTTGAAGAAGATCCTGCTAGGATCGAAACATCAGGCCAACTTACTTTTACACATTTTCCTTTCATTCAGTTTGATTAAAATGCTAATTACTTTTGTTTATATAACATAAGTTGGTTTATTATAATATCCCATTGATTACTTTCTTCCAGGTTTTTGCCTGGGGCCATGGAGCTTGCTTGGGTTGTGGTTCTGCCGAAACAACTGCCTTAAGACCACGCATCATTGAGGACCTGCAGTTCACCAGAGTGGTGGACATAGCTTGTGGTGATAGCCATTGTATGGCATTAACTCATGGTAATTTTGATTGCACCTTTTAGCAGAAGGGGGTGGGAGAGGGACAGATTGTCTTGCATTAATGTTTGCACATTGAATACATCTTTATAGGAGGGTGCGGGAGGGGGTGGGGTTGGAGAGAGGAAGCCATTATCTGGAAATAACTCATGTTACCTTTAATAGCACTTTTTAGGAGGAGGGTTAGAGGCAGGAGTGGGATGGTAATGGGAAGTTCATTAATTACTTTAATCCAGTGACAACTGCATATTTATTGAAACATCTTAACTGACACATCACTTAAATATGCAAAACTGTTACTATCATTAAGGGGTTTGTCTAATTAAAAAATTAATTATGAGAAATAATGTATAGGATTAGCATATTAATACCTTATTTGATGGAAAATCTAATGGGACTTGTTTGGAGATGCATTAAGATTGCAAAATTGTGTCTGTAAAGTTACTTGTATATGTATATAAATTTTTGTTCCTTCAGATAATGAGGTCTGTGCTTGGGGCAACAATGCTATGGGTCAGTGTGGTCAAGGACATACCACTAGCCCTATAACACGACCTAAGAAGGTCATTGGCCTTGAAGGGGTCAACATTCACCAGATATCTGCAGGGACCTCCCACAGTGTTGCCTGGACAGCTTTGCCTTCAGATAGGTTAGAGATTTAGCAGTTTTTGCAGCTTGAAATATTTAAATGTCTAAAACTTATTTGAAACTTATAAAAATCCTTGTGTAGTCATCTCAAAGAAGATAAAAAAGTTTGTAGGGAGTTTAATATTTTTTCTTTGTGTCTTTTCTCTAGCATATACTTCTATGTAGACAATCTTACTGTTGTGTGAATGGTATGAGTGTGCAACATGACTATTTTGTAAAAATGTAAATGTGTAAAGTGACTGTTTAGAAATATTTGAATATGCAATAGGACAAATTACAAAACACCCAATCATCTCAGTTACGTTTAAGCATATATTCTGTAGAATGTGCAATTCCAGGAAGAAAAGAACACACTTCGTACTCAGTATATCCTTCACAAAGAAGGAAATTTCCTATGGATAAATCCTAGGGGGAGGGTGTGGATAATTGGGTGTACAAAAGGTTTGGAAAAGGGAATTCAGATATGCCTTGATAGATTTTTATGAAGATGTGAATAGGCAGTAGGACCATTTTTACAAAAGGATTTGGAATGGAATTAGCATATGCATTAAAACCTTACACAAAGATGTGAATATGCAGTAGGACCATTTTAACAAAAGGATTTGGAATGGAATTTAGCATATGCATTAAAACAGTACACAAAGATGTGAATATGCAGTAGGACCATTTACAGAAGGATTGAAAAAGATGGAAGTTGAATATACATTACAACTTTTATACGAATATGTAATTATGTCGTTTGACTGTTGATGAGTTACAATAAATTCCAATTTACATTGATTTATCAAAAATATTTACAAATGTTATAAAGCATGTCAAAAATCTTTGAAGAACATAATTTATAGAAAAAAAACCATGAATATTCTACTTTTTTCATTAGACAAGTTGTTGCGTGGCATCGCCCTTTCTGCGTAGCTCTGGAAGAGCAGACATTTTACCATCTACACTCTTTTATCGAGAGATACTGTAATGGATTTGACCGGTCTACACCTCCACCACCATTTCCAAATGCTTGGTGAGTTCATGTTTTAATTGATTATGTTATCTCTCAATTGTGATCATTCTTACAAAAGAGAGACCATTCCATGATTATTCTTTTATTTTTATACATCATCATCGTCTTCCTTGTCATCATCATCATCATCACCGTCGTCGTCGTCGTCGTCGTCGTCGTCGTCATCATCATCATCATCATCATCAACATCAATCAACAACATCGTCATCAACATCATCAACATCATCAACATCATCATCAACATCAACATCAACAACAGGACCCATCAAGGTGTCCTTGTTTAAGATATTTAAAAACAGTTGTCTTCAATTCTCTGCAAAGCACTACCCCCTATTCTCCACTTCGTCTATATTTCTATATTCAGTTACAGTAAATGATTATGATTAAAAGAACATTCATGTTATCTTCTCAGCTATTTTCTTTTTTCATTTATTTTTAGGGAACATCAGCAGTTTGTTCTTCTTTGCCTAAAACTACTATGCACTCACTTTCACCTTACTCAAGCTGGTGGTCTTGCCAGTACTGTGTTAGGAAGCCAAGCACGTCCTTTGAGGCATTTGCTATTTCGACTTATAGATGCTAACACCCCACCCAATATTCAGAAGGTAATGTGCATAGATTTATTTATTCTATTCAGTAATTGATTCATTTATTTGTTAATTGGTTTTAAACATTCATCCATCTCTGCCTATTTAGATCTGACTGGTGTGAATTCTGCACACCGTTGTTAGTTTATGCTAGCTGTGCAAAATCTGTGTAATGCTGTAAGTTGGTAAAGAATTGCTAACCTTATGCTACAATTGCAACTCTTTGTGAGTTTTTGTACTGTGACCCTCTGCAAAACCTGTTAGTTCTATGCTGATTAAAGCACCATTCATTCTCCCAATTAAGGATTGTGTTCTGTACTATGACGGTAGCACCAGGCATTCTCCCAACGAAAGATTGTGTTTCTATGCTATGACTGTAGCACCATACATTCTCCCAATGAAAGACTGTGTTTCTTAGCTATGACTGTAGCACCAGACAGTCTCCCAACAAAAGATTATGTTTCTGTGCTTTGACTGTAGCAACAGACATTCTCCCAACAAAAGATTGTGTTTTGTGCTATGACTGTAGCACCAGACATTCTCCCAACAAAAGGTTGTGTTTTGTGCTATGAATGTAGCACCAAATATTCTCTCAATGAATGATTGTTAGTTTTATGGTATGATTGCAACAATTGCTTAAAGCTGTGTTTTCCTATAAGGAATTGCTAGCTTTTATTGTGGTTGCAATGTCTATTTACTACTGTGGGGCTCAGCAAAGCAACTCCTTTGCAATGATTCAAAGCGTTCTATACACTGGGTTGGAGCTGATGTAATTTTTCTGTTGTTTTCAAACTAGGCGATCAGTGAAACATTATCAATTGGTGCTCCACTTCTCCTACCTCCTCTGAGAGAGAGGATGGAACTGTTGCATTCTCTTCTTCCTCAAGGACCAGACAGATGGGACAGCCTCTCAAAAGGACAGGTAATAAACAACAAGACCACTGACTACCTTAGGGTATCTGGTTGGGTTTATAGTTCCTCACCATCAAATATTCTCAAGCAGAGTACTTTTTGCATGGTTTATTGCATTAATGACATGTTAAATCATGCAAAACACATCTTTTAATGTGTGTAAAAGTAGGTTGGCCTGACGTTTCGATCCTAGCAGGATCTTCTTCAAAGGCTAAAAAAAGAAAAAAAGAAAAAGAAAAAAAAGCTTTTAATGTGAAATACAAATGTCAACAGATAGACTAGGCCCAATCTAAGTGATGCATTAGAGGTTTTTAGCCTAGCTTACCTTGCATACAAGAATCAGGGCTGATGTTATGATTGACTGTTGAGACTAATTACTAGTTTAATTATACCTATTTGTACAAGAACAAAACCTTTAACTCAGCACTCATACAGATCATTTGTTCTAGGAACTTGAGTGCATCTGGAGGAATATTGAAAGAAGTTCTGAAGTACAAATAGTTCTTTAACAGTCTATATTATGTTTGCCTTTGGTGTATAAAATAAAAGACAGTTAACACCACTTAACCGTGAAACTGTCTTATGTTTGGTGTACTCTTTTACCTCAAGACACTCGGAAGGATGAAATTACTCCATATCACTCGCTTGAAATGCACTCGGTGCACAAGGTAAAAGCAGAAGAGAAGAATAACACTTGTTTGGAAACGTAAAAGCAGAAGAGAGAAATAACACTTGCTTGAAAACGTTAAAGGAAAGAGAGAGATAACACTTGCTTGAAAATGTAAAAGAAAATAGAAGAATAACACTTGCTTGAAAATGTAAAAGCAAAAGAAATAATAACACTTGCTAGAAAACGTAAAAGCAAAAGAGAGAAATAATACTTGCTTGAAACGTAAAAGGAAAATAGAAGAATAACTCTTGCTTGAAAACATTAAAGCAAAAGACAATAATAACACTCAGTTACAGATTTGTTGTTGCAGAGTTTGATGATTTTTTTATTCACGTTGCGTTTATTTCAGAGGATGCAGCTCGGCATCATACTTACTAGCCTACAGGAGAACCTTCATGTAGCATCGTTACTTGGTTTCACCTCACCTGTCAAGGATAAAGAGATTCACTCCTCCCAAGCGTCCCCACTGGAGGAGGAGGCTGACGTCGAGGGTCAGGACACCCACCTAGCGGAAGTCCTGATGAGAACTCTCCTCAGGAATTTGGGCTTCCATACAGTAAGAATGAATTGAAGAATTTATGTGATTTAAAAGCTAACTTTCATTAATAGAGTTGTTGATTGCACTAAAGTTGTTGATTGCCAGAAGCTTACCAAGTGCAGAGCTGGTAGTAAACAGAACTCACAAAATCACAGACCTTAAGTTATAGTAGATGGGTCTGATGTCTTTCAAGGAAAGGTTCTTTTTGTTTTAAGTCAAAGTGATGGATTTCATGCTTAAAGAAGGATAGCCTGAGAAGTGTAACTGTTAAAAACATAGCCCTAACATAGCAATAGCCTTAGAAGTGTAGCCCTATAAAGCTTAGCCTAACATTAGCCTAAACAGTGTAGCCATAGAAAGCATTGCCATATGTAGCATAGCTGGAAAAATGTAACCAAATGAAGCATAGCCTAACATAGCATAGCTTGAAAAGTATAGACTTATGAGGCTTATCCTAGTATTTGCATAGCCTGAAAAGTGTAGCCATTAAAAACATAGCCTAACACAGCACTAGCCTTAGAAATGTAGCCTATAAAGCTTAGCCTAACATTAGACTAAACAAGGTAACCATAGAAAGTATTGCCATATGTAGCATAAATTACAAAGTGTAACCATATAAAGTATAGCCTGAAAAGTATAGCCTTATAATAATAATAGTAATAATAATAATAATAGTAATAATAATAATAATAATTTTAAATATAAACATTGTAAATGTGTAAGTGTCCTGTGTTTGAGAAGATTGCCGAATATAAAGGGAAAAAAGAAAAAACAGACTACTTGGCCTGAATCATTGCAATCTTTTTATAGCTCATGATTATTCAACAGCACTTTATTTCCACACTTACTTTACTCTGTTCCGTGTGTCATGGTATTCAATCAATCATGTGACAGGTGCATGTTATTGTTTAGTAATGAAACTTCAAGAATTCTTTTTCATTGTTACAACATCTTATTCCAGCAGAATAGAGTTACTTTGTTATCAAATTTCTCTGTTGTCTATATTTTTAAGGTTTTACCCCCCCCCCCCCACAAACTGGATTTTGTTTTGTGTTCTGTAACTTGTACACTACACCATATGTTATGTATCATATTTCGTTTTATTTAGGAACAAGCATTTGGTGAATTGGAAAAGAACAGTGACAAGAGCCACCATACATTCTCACGGGAAGAAGATGCCCCTCCTTCTCACCTCCGGGAACTACTCACGTCCTTGCAGAAACATTTGCTGGCTTATTGTCATGCAAATTGTGCCAGTGAGGTAGACATCTCTCTCTTTCTTCAACAATGGAAATGGTTCAATGATGTTCATGGCTTCCTCTTATAGTTTCTAGGAAGTCCCCTGAGTAAAATACAGTTATTTCAAAGAAGCTTTGTTGTGGTGGTAAACGGAAATGCCTTGTTGTAAGAGTACAAAGATAATTTTCCATTAAGTCACTGGATTTAGTGCTTCTTTAACCATAATAATAATAAATGACAATTATTATGATAACAATAATAATAATAATAATAGTAATACTATTATTGGGGTTTTTATAAAGTGCAGACATATCCACCGATAACGGTGCTCAAGGCGAATCACAATTTTACCCCGGTCAACGATAACCTGTCAAACAGAGACAATCCCTCCACATGGCAGCAGCTATACAACTGACAGTGTATCTCGCAGGCCCCCATGCCTACACCTGGGTGGAGATAAAGTACCTTGCCCAAGGACAAAACATAATGATCTGGCCAGGAATCGAACTTGCAATCCTTATATCCAAAGTCCACTCCCTTATCCACATGACCACAACGCTCTCATTTATTTATTAACTTTTAATTGGGGGGGGAGTCACAAAAGTAACCAGGTTGGACTTTTAGTCTTCCCCTTTCTAATCAATCGATAGATAATATACATCTCCTACATGCACATTCCAGTTTTATGTTATTTGAAATGTTTCCACGTTGTTCGGTTGTTCGTGTGTTGGGAATAATTGAAAAGACCAAACATGGAGGTCAAAGTTCATACTATGGGCTATTCTGATTAACGAACTATTAAATTCCATGTTGTTGTGCTTAGTGTGAAGCTGGTGATCTATATGGGTGTATTACATCAATGTTAACACACTGTGACAACATTAATGATGCTAAAGTTAGACCACAATGCTCGCACTTATTCAGATAATACACACGGTATAACACCCTACTAAGAGAGACTATACAGTAGTTGTAGAAGAGGATTCACAGAAAATCACAATTTATTTAGTTTGCTGACTCACACAATTGACTTTAATACAAACTTCAGTTTAAGTGATCCTTCTTCTTCTTTCCCATTCTTAATTTCTCTCCAAGTCTTCGTTTTTTTCTTTCATGCTATCAATTAATTCATTTATTTGTTTTATCGCCAATTGTATACAATGGGAAAGGAAGTCTCCTATAAAGTCTTAAAAAGACTTAACAAGGTAGGAGACTCCTTGGGAGAAAAGAAAAGAAAAATGTACAAATATATATAATACAGTATATATACGTAAGGATTAAATATACAGTAATAATATCCTAATGATGCTGAGATGGATACGTGAGCAGATTATATTATACTAGTACGAGTTAATAAATTCCTTTTTCAAATCAATTGATATTTTGTTTAGCAATAGTCATTCAAACAATGGGTGATCAGGGACGTGACCGGTCAGTCCACAACCTGACCTGATTTCTCATCCATAATCCTTATTGAATTTGGTGATATCTCACCTCTTTACTTCTTGACTGTGACCTATTACTTCTGTGTTTATGATTTCTTTTTTTTTGGTATTTGTAGGTAACAGCTCCTGCGTCCCTCCTCCACAAACACTTGCTGCTTCTCTTTCCGCATGCTGTGGAAGTCCTTCAGCGTTCCTCTAAACTGCTTGAACAAAGTAACGGCCACAGCTCTCAAATAATCAGATGCAAGTTGAGAGGTTAGTGCCTCAGTAATATTCTTATTTAAGTTTCTACTCTATATACACTTGTTTTTAACTTCTCAGAGTTCATGGAGTCATTCACTGGAAATAAGTTGTCATCTTCAGGGAATTGAATGCATGTTATTGCCTTATTCCATACAGTAAGTTGAATGCATTCAGTTATATTTTGATTGATTTCATCTAGTATTATTTTAAACTGTGGTCTCCTCTCTTCAGATGTACTATACAATTCGGCTGCCGGTGCTATGCTATCCAACATTCTTCATTCACTTCTCCTGCTCCCTGTGGCCTTTACTCAGCCACTTCTCCACTCTCTGCTGGCTCTTCTACCAGAGCTTGACCGTGTTAACTGTCTCCTACCAGCTGCTAACATATTGGAGGAGCAAGAACTTCAGTGGCCCATCCAGGGTAAAGTATAGTGTGTTGACATGAAATGTTGAGGATGATGATGATGAAGATGGTGATGATGGTGATGATGGTGGTGGTGGTGATGGTGATGATGGTGGTGATGGTGATGATGATGATGTTGATGATGATGTTGTTGATTGATGTTGATCATGATGATTATGACGATGCCGGTGATGATGGCGACGACGAAGACGATGATGATATAAATATAATCATGATGATGGTAATGATGATGATGGTGGTGGTGGTGGTGGTGATGAAGATGATGATGATGGTGGTGGTGGTGGTGTTGGTGGTGGTAATGATGATGATGGTGGTGGTGGTGATGATGATGATGGTTATGGTGGTGTTGGTGGAGGTAATGATGATGATGGTGGTGGTGATGATGATGATGGTGGTGGTAATGATGATGGTGTGATGATGGTGGTGCTGATGATGATGATGATTGTGGTGGTGGTGATGGTGTGGTGGTGATGATGGTGCTGATGACGATGATGATTGTGGTGGTGGTGCTGATGATTGTGGTGATGGTGGTGGTGGTGGCAACTAAACATGTAATTATTGAAACATAGTGGTATCTAAGGTTAAAGCATAAAGCAGGTAGGGTGAAGGTTGTCTGTACTATGACTGTGTCTTGTTCTCTTCCTTCAGGTTCTCAAGATACCCCTGACCCATCTGCTATGCCCTTGCCTCAGCCGGCGAGAGGATGGGTGTGGCTGGTGGACCTTGAGCGGACCTGTTCATTGGTCGTTGGTAGATTCCTTGGAGGTATGCTTGACTGGCTTCCTGTTTCTAAGGAGGAAATCGAGACACAGCAATGGCTGAAATCAAAGCTGCTTAGTAAAGGTTTAGAACGAGATATGAATGACTGTGGTGAGTCTTTTTACTGTACCTAAGCCTATGTGAAGCTGTGCAGATGTCGTAGATGTATACCATGCAAGAAACCCTTTAGTCTTCACATTGGCTAAGCATGCCCTACCCAGATCTGTGTGGAGATGTATGGTTTCCACTTGCACTGTTTTTGCCCTACCCAAATCTCTGTGCCATCTCACCAATCCTCTGTATGTACCCCACTCAAGTCAGTATGAAGCCATTCTGCCTCCACTTACACTGTATGTACCACGCACAAGTAAGTGGAGCCATTTAGCCTCCAATC
Source organism: Apostichopus japonicus (assembly GCF_037975245.1). NCBI lineage: Eukaryota > Metazoa > Echinodermata > Holothuroidea > Aspidochirotida > Stichopodidae > Apostichopus > Apostichopus japonicus. The sequence goes on from NC_092573.1 coordinate 6,940,000, forward strand.
CTCTGTATGTATCCCACCCAAGTCAGTATGAAGCCATTCTGCCTCCACTTCCAGTGTATGTACCATACACAAGTTCGTGAAGCCATTTAGCCTTCAATCCTCTGTATGTACCCCACTCAAGTCAGTATGAAGCCATTCTGCCTCCACTTACACTGTATGTACCACGCACAAGTAAGTGGAGCCATTTAGCCTCCAATCCTCTGTATGTACCCCACTCAAGTCAGTATGAAGCCATTCTGCCTCCACTTACACTGTATGTACCACGCACAAGTAAGTGGAGCCATTTAGCCTCCAATCCTCTGTATGTACCCCACTCAAGTCAGTATGAAGCCATTCTGCCTCCACTTACACTGTATGTACCACGCACAAGTAAGTGGAGCCATTTAGCCTCCAATCCTCTGTATGTACCCCACCCAAGTCAGTATGAAGCCATTTTGCCTCCACTTACACTGTATGTACCACGCACAAGTAAGTGGAGCCATTTAGCCTCCAATCCTCTGTATTTACCCCACCCAAGTCAGTATGAAGCCATTTTGCCTCCACTTCCACTATATGTATCATATACAAGCCTGTGTGGAGCCATTTGGCCTGCAATCCTCTGTATGTGCCCCACTCAAGTCAGTATGAAGCCATTCTGCCTTCACTTCCACTGTATGTACCATACACAAGTTCACAACTTTGATTTTCACTGTATGTACCATACATGAGTCTGCATGGAGTTGCCCAGTCTCTACTTCTATGTTATGTAATTACCAAACCTGTTTGGAACTGTATGGTTTCATTTCGTCTGCAGAAAAGTTGGTCAGAAGAGTTTCAGAAGCTGTGATCGCTGGGGACGATGATTTTTGCATCTCTGAACACGAGCTACCTCCAGATCTGAGATCCCTCCTGGATTTATGTCTGGGCAAAACAAAGGATCCAGCTGCGTCCATCTGGCATGAAATGCAGGAATACATGCAAAATAAAGGTGAGGAATTACTTCAATTGGCTTTGATCAAGTATTTGTACAGTCGTATCATTGTTGGTCAAATAAAATCAAGGGAGAGCGAAGTATTATTTTGACCAACAGATCAGGAAAACCAAACTACTTTAGGCAAAATGAAAGGCAGACAGATAAGTGCGAAATGAGAGGAGAGATTTTATAATCCGGAGACTTTTATTTGATCTTAGATCATCACAATGCTATCCGTCCCCCTACCCCGCCCACTCCCCAGAGAAAAAGTATCAAACATATGAGGATGAAGTTGGAATCAATTCGCTTTGCAGTCCATGTGTAAAATATGTTTTCCTTGAGATATACAATGGCGTGGATCCAAAAGGGCCCTCCACTATATAAACCAACAGGTCCAGCAAAAGTCCTTGACAAAAGGCCCTTCACTTTATATAAACCAACAGGTCCAGCAAAAGCCCTTGACAAAGGGCCCTCCACTATACATAAACCAACAGGTCCAGCAAAAGCCCTTGACAAACAGGCCTCCTTTGTCAAGTGGAATTGATGTTTAAGAAGAGTCCAAGAATAACCCTCCAGCATTAAATGGAGATGGCTGGATGTATTAATTTGATTGTGTCTTCACTAGTCTCTCGGCTGAACAAGTTTAACTTCCTAAATTATTTTCTAGTACTTACTGCCTTGAATCTGTAACTTACATATCTGGTGTTACATATCTGGTTACATATCTGTTACATATGTACATATCTCTGGTACATATCTCAGGCATGAGCTTTTTCCGCGAATTCGCGGAATATCCGTGATTTGTTTTCTACCTTGGGGACAAAAACTATGATCCTAACACACTATATCATACGCAAACTGGAGCCTATACCGCAATTTTTGCAAAGTTCCGTGATTGTTTTCTTTACCCCAGGCTCATCCCTGAATTATCTGGTACCCTGTCTGGTACCCCATATCCGGTACCCCATATCCGGTACCCTATGTATTTAGTTGGCATGCCATTATGCAGGAGACTTTGATTAATTGATATTCCTCAGGTTGGGAGGCTGGAGATGATATTCAAGATCCTATGTTAGAGAGGGCCTGTCGTTGTCTGCTAGCCTGTTTACTCAAACATTGCTGCCTTTTCTCATTTCAAGGGTGAGTTGTTAAACACTGAGCATGATTTTTGTTCAATGTAAGATACTTTTCTATATTAAATCAATGTGTTGCACCGATTGTTACGGACAGTGTTGTTAATTTGAATATATTTACCAGCATAACTGGTATCGTACTGTAATTTGTTTTGAGAGCGATTCATTCAAGTTTGTCTTCGGGTCATGTACTCATTTAGAAGAATCTTGATCAGCCTCATCAACTGTAATGGCAATTGCTTGTCCTGTCTCTCCCCAACATTGAAATACACACAACAAGATGACTAGTGGACCAATTTACCTTTCATGTACTGATACAAGCTGCCAAAATTCATTTCTCTCCCCTCCTCCACCCTCCCCCAATCGATGTAGAAGGCCTTTAATGCAAAATTGTTTTTACAGAGATAACAAGTTACATGTTTCATTGTCACAATATTACTTTTCTTATCAACCCCAGGCCTTCCTCTCCCATCCCCAAAGTTCTTCCTTCCTTCAATTTCATCAATTCTGTGCATGTTAGAAAGAATATAGATATATATAGTTTATAGAGATATGCATGTATTATTAGCAAGTATCAAATTTTAAGCCTTAAAGAATTGCTGTTCATGATACCAACTGGTAAGTATTAATATTTAGGGAATTTGTGGGAAATAACAAGTGGCGCTTCCCAGTGGGTGTGGGACCCGCTAATGTGAGATTGTTGGGACAGTTAAGAATTCACACAGCAATGGATTTACTAAAAGGAAAATATTTGAACAAAACAGTTGACACTTATATGTTTGCTTATCAAAATATGATTAGAAAAGACAAGAAATATGAATGTAGTTACAACTTCATCTTGTTGTGGTCGTCCAAATACAAAAACATAGAAAATAACTACTTAAAATAACTAAAACAAACAGATAATGAGGTACTCACTCTCTCCTATAGGTTCAATTATCTTGAAGCGAAAGTGTCGTCACCTGGGTGTTATCACTCGACTGAGAGAGGGGGTGGGGGGCTTGTAGAGGGGGGCAACACTTGGGGGGAGGATGGTATATAATTATGTATTGCGGTATATTGCCCTTCTCCTGCCAGGGGGTTCCTTTACACAACATACCCCACAACTTAACCGACAGTTATTAATTTTCTTGAGAAAAGATTAAACAACAAGTATTCACAGGGGGTCTTAAAATATTACCATAATAGTACAATGACACATCAATTCTAGTTTGAAAACAAAGCCACCAACACCCCAAAAGGATAACAAAATTTGCAATTATTGTTGATTTATTATAACTACCACATAGGCTCAACAAGTATCTACCCTGGAATAATCTAAGTGATGCACTTCAAGTGTATGATGGGTTTGGCAATGTCATTTATGCATCTGTGTGATTATCAATGTTCAGGTTTTATTTTTGACCTTCAACTCCTAACTTTTGACTCTGTGGTGCCGTAAGTCATAGTGGTACTACAGCATGTACTCAGAGTTGAAGTCCATTGGGTTTTACTGTTCAGGAGGAGTTTATGAAAGACCGTATCGTCAACACACTCTTTCAAACAAATTAATGATTGAAGCCCAGTTCCCAAAATGGGAATTCAACTCTGAGGTGGGCAGAATGTTTTATATAGTTGGTAGAAAAATAATGGATGCAATTGCCCACCAGGATCCAAATTCTCTCTTAAAGATATGAAGGTACCACCTCTCTAACGATGTCAGTTCTGAACTATTGAAAGAACAGAACCAAACCCCCAATAGTTAAACTGGTATTGTACATCAAACTACTGTAAAGATGGCAAGATTACTGCAGAAATGAACACAAGTAAAAATCTCACAAATGTTATGCCAAATCTAAACACAAGATTACCTCCTATCATCCTCATTAATGCATTTTATATAACATCAAAGGGGATTATATAATAGCAAAGGGGCTTATATAATATCAAAGGCAAAAAAATTATATCAAAAAGTAAAATATTAACGAGGTTTTGCTTCTAGGTAACACTTGTGGAAGAATTCAACTTAGCTTGCCTCTCTATAATATAATATAAAGTTAAAGTGCTATTTAAGTTTTTTAAATTATCACCTTAAGTTTTACAGTTTTGAGTAAATATAATCTCTACTTTTATTTGAAGAAGAAAAGAAAGCTTCATCACCATTTCTTCCAAGGTTAGGCCAAAAGGTGTCTTCAAAAGGTCTAAACTACGATGCTAAAATGTTATCACTAAATCTACAAATACAATAACATCACAGAGAACTTGCAGTGACACTTAGAGAGTACAAACAGCACACGTGAGTTCGTAACCATTCACATAAGGTCCACAGGGAATCCCTCCCGATGAACTGCACCGCCCCTCAACGGGGTAGAAGAGTGATCCATCAGCACCCTGGGCGGTGCGAGGTATGGCCTCTGCATTGCGATCCATGCAAACAAATTCTTTCCGCCAGTGGTTGTGGTAATCACTCATGAGGTGGCCAAAATATTCTAGGGTCCACTCTGATCCAGGACATGTATTTCTAGCGGGGACCATTATATAACTGGAACGTTTCACTGCCTTGCACACTGCACATGGTACCTCACTGTTATGTAAATGAGCGTACGGTGGGTACGTATTGGTTTCATATTCGCTTCCATAAACAAAACCTCTTGAAGCGTGAGCTGTTGCCTCTGGTTCATCATATATGGGTTCCTGGGGTAGGCAGAGGTAATTGCTTGCACCACCTTTGTGTGAGTAATACTCCCCTCCTGCTACACCGCTATATACAAGCTCTGATGTGACAGGACATTCAGATCTTCCCCATCTTACGTAAATGACACCTGTATTGTTGGATGTCGGTGAGCTTCCTGTGAAACTTTGCTGGTTATTTGAAGCAACAGAGGCAGACTCACAGTCTCCATTATCACCTTTCGGGCCGCGGTCACCGTCTCGCCCATCACGACCATCCCTGCCTCTTTCACCCTCTGTCCCAGGAGGCCCTTGAGCACCTGCTGGTCCAGGAGGACAAAGAAAACATTGCCCCATGAAGTACGGAGTGTAAGCACCAGGGCAGCCGACAGCACCAGGGGTGCAACCGGAGGTCGGCAGATCCTGTCCACTGCTCCTTCGTGTTCTCCTCACCTCCTTCCTGTCAGCCAAGATGACGTTCTCCGTCACATTGAGCCTCTGGAGAATATCATTGACGGTCCCTTGGAGTTCTGAGACCAGCCTGAACAAAGTCACAAGTGTGTCCTCATCATTGTTATCTCTGTCGTGGGTACCTTGCTTCAGTATAAACTCCTTCACAGCTGAAATCAATTTGTGTTCTTCCTTGGATCCAGTAACATCTTGCTCTGCCCCAGAGACACTTATTACAAAGAAGATCAGCACCCAAGAAACCAGCATTTTCCAGAAGTGGTTTTATCTCTGTCGGTTCGACGAATAAAATCCTTAGGGATGATCGGTACAACCAACGCTTCTGGCGAGCGAGAAATGACAATATTTGACTTTGGTTTTGCCTTTTGGTTTTGTTGAATCGAATGCAATGAAATGAAGCCAGATCTGCTGGAATGGGATGATTTCTTGTCAAGTAGCAGTTCTTAGAGCAGATTTGTGAATGCTTGTTTCCCAGTGGTAGTCACTTTATAACAGCTTTTTACTGATGTCGTTTAATAATGATCTGTTTTACTTTCTCTGTTAGCTTCCATTTACAAATAGACTCCGGAGATTAAACCGGCTCTCACTATCAGTTCCATCCGGTGGTTTCCTTTGAAAAACTAATGCTAACTTTGAAGAATTATGTTGAGTATTATTTTCTCAGAGATTGGAACCGAAGATAGAATCCACATAAGTAAACAACGACCGTCTCCAAGTACGTGTAATAACGAACGAACAGCTCGGACAGGGACCTAGTATCTTCCGGTTTGAGACCGTTAATCTCGCTTAAAAGGAAGTACTCCGTTACAATCTGATTTGTTTTGACTACTTCAGGCTACCAGTGCTAATAAATTATGGATTCAGCTCAAATCCCCGAAAGTACTGTCAAGCTCGAAGTCATGATAAAACAACTCTTAAACGAGGAAAGTTCAGGACAATACCTCCAAACATGATTAGAGACATATTAAACTTTGCTTAGCAATGTTAAATTGGAATAAAAATGTGTATATCATTGCACAACATGGCATAAAACAAGCAACATATTACCTATAGAAGGCATCACTGTGGTAATGTTACTGCGTCATCATGAGATAAGATATGCGTTGTTTCTATGGTAACATATATAGTTGCTTGTCTGCAGCAAGATGAGTTGTTTATAAAAATCAATGCAAGTAAATAAAGGACCTTTAAATCTGATCGGCTAGGCAGTGAAAAATAGGATTGTAATTCAAAATTATAACAAAGTTCAAGCTTTTTCTGTTGATAGTTTGTCTGTCACTCTGACTAAATGAAAAAACAGGGATTCATTTTCTCAGAAAGAGTGATTATTCCAAATAACATTTCAGAATTGTAACATTACCGTTGGAAATTGGAAATCAAACATTAGAACTTCAGTTTTTATCATGGCTTATTGTAGTGATATCTCGAATTGCACACTTTCAGTTTTTACTGCAAATTTTGATACTTTTGCGGTGTTCGTTTCAAACTTTGCTGGAGAATTGAAGTTGTGAGAATGATTGGAAATACTCGCTCAAGTATCCTGCAAGCAGTCAGAGTGGTCTGTAGCACAAAAAGTCACGGTTTTTGTACAAGTAAAGATTCCCTATTTAACCAACAGGATATCTAGTTCCCAGAAGAAAGATTTCGTGGAAGTCTTCCAGACTGTCATGAAGGTACACAGCGACTTAATCGGGGTCAAACTTTTACAAGGCCAGGCCATCTTCCGGTCTCGTTCTGTGTCTACGACATCTGATTCTCGTGAACCCAGAGAGTCAAGTTCGAGTGCACCAGATCCGGAAGGGGCGACCCATGCACCTCACCCACCTCACCCTAGGACCATCAAAGGCTACCTCAAGAAGAAGAGAATTCAAAGTATGATTTCATTTTTTTTTTTTTGTACCTATGAATGAATGATATTTTAATGAACTGAAAAAAAAAATCCTTAAAAAATTCATAGAGATATTTTGGTAGAGGTTAAATTTTTAGAGTAACAGATGTTAAAGTACTGAGCGGTATAAGGTGTCCAATAAATTGTTCAGCTTTGTTTTAGAGCACATGATTCTTTCAAACATGTTAATTACAAAGTTTTGATGTCCGCAGGAGTTTCTTCGGACTGTTTTTACGCCCACAGACACTTTAAGTAGAAAAGCAGAAAAAGAGAAGGAAACTTTAAAAGTTATTATACTCTTTTAAACTGTCAACAGTTGAAGTGAGAGCAGAGGAACTGGAAACGGCCTCAGTTGATCAAGTACCTCCACCGGTGACCAGTATCCCAGAGGATAATAATCTAACTCATCAAGAAATACATCTGAGTTACTCAGAAGCCTCTAGAGCATTGATTGAGAGATGCATATACTTGTTACTGATGGTCACCCCGGCAACCCGAAAGGAGAAAAATGATCTCGTGAAGGAAATTGATGATCAACATGAAGATAGCAGTCGACTGCAGCAACAGCAGCAGGTATGAAAATCAAAGTTATTATCAAGACTGAATGATTTTTTTTTTATCAAAATCAAGATAGTTGTTCCAAACAAATTCATGAAGGAGACTCTGTTCTAGAAAAGTCCAACTGTCAGCAGTGACATTGGCAGCAGAAAGGGGGAAAAAACATCGGAAGAACCAATTAAAGAAGTAATCTAAAGAAAGAGTTGTTTAAACAAGTGAAAATAACAGCAAACATCACCAATAGGTACTCAAGTCCACAATGGTCGATGTGAGACCTGACCCCACGTGACTTGTAACTTACACCCACGAGACCTCTGACTGACACCAATCTGACATCTGCCTGACCGCTACATGACCTCTGACCGACACCCACGTGACCTGTGGCTTACACCCACCTAACCTCTGACTGACATTAATCTAACATCTGCCTGACCACTACATGACCTCTGACCGACACCCACGTGACCTCTGACTGATACCTTCCAGGGAAACAAATAAATTGACATGTATCTATATATGTATGTATATATATATGGAATTACGACCTTCCTTACCGGTATCGAACCGCGTCCATAGCCTAGTGGTTAGGGTGTCCTTATATCAAGCGGGAGGCCCATGGTTCGAATCCCGTTGGAGGCTGGAAGTTTTTTCACTGTTCTGGATTTTTCAACTCACAACGATTTCAATTATTTATATATAACCAAAATTGTGAATCCTAAAGCCTATAAATATATATATATATATATATATATATATATATATATATATATATATATATATATATGAATTATAGACTTTAGGATTCACAATTTTGGTTATTATCATGATGATTGATCTCTACAGTAAGCCCGAAATATGTATAACAGGACTAGCATTGTTCCTATAAACCGAGAGAACTGGAATTAAGTCCCGCTGGAGACAAATTTTTTTCTCTTTTATGGATTTTCCAACTGATTACAACTTCAAAGATATATATATGAGGCAAAGGCATGGTTCAGCGGTCAGAGTGTCCGCCTCACAATTCTTAGGTCCCCAGATCAAAATTACGCCAGGATCCAGATTGTCTTGACCTATTCAAAAATCGCTGCAGTGCAGTGGTGATGTGCGGAGTCTTTTGGTAGATCTGGTTTTGTGAACTTGGGAAAAGGGGTTTGTTTCCATTCTTCACTTGGTTTCGAAACAACTTTGTTGGTCATTGCCGCACTGCAGTGATGTCGAATGGGATGCCTTTGCTCACCTCAGTATTTAAGAAAGTAGGATATGGACACAGATTGTATGTCTAGAGGTTCGAAACCAGTAAAGAAGGTCGTCATTCCACGGTCGGCTTAGTCACCTGTATCGATTATTGGTGATTATTGGTGAATATTGGTGATTATTGGTGATTATTGGTGTATCAATTTCACCATTCTTGCTCACTTTTGTTTGACACTTATAATTCTATTATATAATTCTTATTATATCTCAATTATCTGTCAGGATGAGGCTGCACCAAGTGTACTGTGTATGATAATAATGATATTTCATAAACTTTTCCTCCCTCATCAATAGGAGGACCCTGCCGGCTCTTCTCATGGAGACATGTCAGAGATAACTTCCAGCACAGATAAGTCAAAGCAGAGAGTTGGTGTGCCAGTTGTTACTAGTGGTAGGTGGGATCAAAATCATCTTTAATAATGTGTTCTGATTCACAGTGTGGTAATTTGATGTGCCCTTCCTTTAAAGTGGTGCATAGAAATGAACATGTCTGGTTTTAGAAAGATCTAGTTAATGAAGTTGCTATCATCCTTATGTAGAGTAAGCAACCATATCATGCAAATTGCAGTTTCATGAGATCACACAATAAATTACTTCTGTGTGAAAATCGCTCAAATCGATCATGGGGCAAAAGAGCTTTTACTGCTGCTGCCCCTTCTCTGTGGAACAGCCTTCAAGAACATGTAAAACACAGTCCATCTCTTGCTTCATTTAAATGCTCTCTCAAGACTCATCTGATGAAAACTGTTTAATTTATTGTTCACTCTTGCCCCATCTTGCTTGCATTTTTGTCTTGTAGTATGTTTACTGTTGTTTTGCTGTCGCACTGTTTGTGTCACTGTGCCATGAGCGTCTTTTTTTGACGGATACCGGCACATTATAAATGTCCATTGTTATTATGATTATTAGAGCAGGCAGTGAAGATGGATAGAGGAGAGGGAATTTTCTTAATGTTCAAGTTTTTCTTGACAGTTGTTCCATTTTTGATTTTAAGGATGCTTTTGAAAGCCATTGTAAGCACATTTTATTTATTTATTTTTATTTTCACTTTTCTATTCCAGAGGACATTAAATCTGTTTGTTCAGATACTTATAGCTTTGTATGTCAAGGATTTCCAGAAAAGGAGCTGTCATTTACAAAAGAGATTGCACAAGAGAGTCCCTTCATGTTGGAGACATCTTCTGTTGCTATGGCAATGGCTAGGCAACAGTGCAGAGCTGAGGTGTGTTATTTTGTGCCCCATTTTGTCCCTGTAATAATATTTTTCCTTCATTCTCTTGTAAGGTAGAGGTAGTGGTGGGAATGGGTATGGGGATTGAAAAATATATTGGATGGTGTTGGGAATGTTCTATTACTTTTACCATTCTTTTCTTTACCACTTAAATTTTGTGGTTGGATATCTGGTGTTGTTTAGCAGACAGAGATGTATTGGTTTTTCAGTAAGGAGATGAAATTTTTATAAATCATATTTTTCTTGCTTACTGTCATTGTCTAGAGTGTTGGATATTAGGTCTAATTGGTTATAACCTAATACAAAATCAACTTGTAGAATAAGAAGCAAGTCTTTGTGCATTGTTGCCGATATCCTTCAATTTCACCATACTGCTTAAAGTAAGATTGCAAATGCTTAAATGAAAATACCCCCCCCCCCCCTCTTCCCCGAGATATTTTGTTCACAAGATGAACATTAACAAAGTGAGTGGTTATGTTCCAGACTCTTTTCAAATAAGTGTTTTTGGTAAAATGCAAAGTGGAATGTTTTGAAATTTTGACTTTCTCCTCATCTTTGGAATGAGACAGTTGCCTTTTCTAAGTTACTGCAATGCATTGCTCTGGGATTTTAGTATCACATAGTGTCAACACATGCCGAAATGTAAGACAATAACCTACTCTTAATGTTTCATGGTTTCACCTCACCCATTTGTCCTTTAGATGAGGCTGGATGCCCTCAACCAGATCTTCTTTCTTCTCCATAAAAATGCCGACGGGAAATCAAAGCCGGCCGGGGAATCTGGGACATCGTCGGAAACAGCATTTAGCTCTTTGTGTTTGCTGCCCTCTGTACATCTTCAGTTCATGATCGGTTTGTTTGGCTTGGAGTCTCATGTACCACATACAGAGGAAAATGATAGAACAACACATTACATGGTAAGAGGCAAAAAATCTATGAGGCAAAGAAATAAAAACAGAAATTTCTTGAAGACTTTCTTTGTTCAATTTGGGGTTATTTCTATTAACAAGAGTTCTTTACTACTCTGGTTCATTGACTGTTTAATTGGGTTTAATGGTTCGTAACTTGTTCATGAAGACTACCTCGTCTTTCCTGTGGCTCAGGTTTAGTCACAAAAAAAAACAGTACAATATCATGTTTATTCATTCCCGTATTCATAAATTAACTTTGCAGTTCAGGAATAAGTTGCTTTAGGCTGCCTATTATTGATAACTACACTATTAATATATATATATATATGTAGGATTTATGTTATTTCACACATCTCTGGGTTAGTTTGAAGTTTTGATTTACCAATTATGTGCATTTCAATCTCTTCCTTGTGATTGGATGTGGATTTCAATCTACAAGAAATTGACAATAAATCCTGTATCTTGGCTAAATTCCCTCAGGATGGCCTGGAAACTGCAAAATATTCAACCCAGTGTCAAGTAGAAGCCATCACCAATTCCATTTGTAATCTTCTCGTGACGATGCTAGCCGAACGAGCGACAGATACAAACACTGGTAAGATTGTTTCATTCTTTCAGCACTTCAAGAAGGAACATGTTTTCTTGCAACATTTTAATCTGGCTTTGTTATATCAAGCTGGTTCATATTCTCATATCTCCCGATTGTATTAAAGACAATTGTTGTGTTTATTGAATTTGACTTGAATAAATGTGATGGCAAAGAAAATATCTTGGAATAAATGGCTTTGATGTAAATTTGGCAAGTTATCGATCTACTTAGACTTACTTTTTGCTAAAGAAGAATTGAAATGATTATTTTTGGTTGGAAGTGTGGCAGTATGAAATACTAATATACCTACAGACTTTATTACAGACATGCTGTCCTATGTAGTAAACTCTAATTATTGCTTTCCTTGTCAGGTTCCCAACAACGGCTGCTCCTGGCGATCATCTTTGCTTTGAGTGTCAAGTACAAAGCTCAGGACATCACGCTAGCGGTCTCGAGTGGCATCCTGTCCCTGCTGGCTGATTTCTGCCACCAGCCTGCCACCCTAGTGAAATGGATCAACCCTCTCTTTGGATCTGTGGGGGGTGTGATGCCGACCCAGGGTATACTCCAGGTAGCCAGCATGAGGTTGATACAGGTGTTGGCTATCTCTACAGGGTAGGTGTAGAACACTTTCAAGATGTTATATTCACAAGACGGATGGAACATGTCAGACTTACCATGTTGAAGGAGCATGCCACCATGGTCACCTAAGTGGGATAAATTCTTTTGTACTTCCTCATGTAGTGGCATGGCAGCATGGTTACCTTAGTGGGATAAGTTATTTGAGGTAATCATGTTTTGGAGCATGGTTACTTCAGTGGGACAAGATCCTCAAATTTTTATACTAATTGAGATGATATTACCTCATATACTTCTGTGTCAGGAGTAGTGCAGCTATGGCTAGCTAAGAAGAATCAATTATTTCACATGTAACAGTAGCTTTTCATTCACTTATATGTACTGATGATATTGTATTATGAAATCTCTTTAAAAAACAGCTGATTAGTTTGAGTCATAAGAGTGACAGGCAAATATTTATTGATCATTTGATCTATTGAACCCCTAAAATAGATTTTAGAACCCCTAAAAATAGATATAATCTATTGAACCCTCATGTGAGATTGACTTTAGCTTTAAACGGCAAAACTTCCACAAAAGAGGTTTCCTGGAGAAACACATTTTTTAGTCTTACAGAGGAACAGGGTCTCGTCTCCTTGTTTCACACCTGTGTCAATTCAGGTAGCCTAACATATAAAGTCTATTGGAAATGAATTGTGCCTAAGTTAAACAAACTAGAGACATTCTGCTGTTCTGGCTATATTTTAATGGTCGCCAACAATGTGGTTGTGTTAATTAGAAGCTACTAACTGTAAAGTACTTTGAATAATGCAATAACATACAATTTTTACATTAGTCGTAACATGGTGACTGAGATGATCTTTTGCACACTTTGCAGGATCTATGCCGAGAAAATAGGAGAGCACATCACAGAATCGGTGATTGATCTTCTCAAAGACCAGCTGCTATCTCTCCTGGATGCTGCCTCGGGGCATAACAGGAGCCAGGTCACTGAAGTGTTCCAACTCCAGGATGTAGAACAAGACAAGTTTGTAGCCAAACATGGAGTTGGTGAGTTCAATATTTTTTGTCTACGAATCATTGCTTTTTAAAAATAATCACCAGATCACCCCTCACTCTCTCCTCCTCACCTGTCCTCCTCCCCCTTATTCTTTTTCTAGTCCATGATGTGTTTTGAATCACCAGAGAAGTGATCTTTCTGCTTTACAAATGAGTTCAACCTTTCAAATACTATTCAAGAAGTTTATATGGTATAATTACGATGTTCACAATTTTGTCAAACTTGTAACATATAGAATAGTGATGAAGTTCAATGTCCCATCTGTATACTTGTCTGGCTGTGTTGCATGTGTTAATGAGAAGAGACCAGGGTTGGGTGGGGGAGGGGTAGGAGGAGGGGTTGCTATGTATCACGTAAATGAATTATGATTATGGGGTTCACTTCTCAGTTTAATAATAATAATAATAAATTACATTTATATAGCGCTTAATACAGCATTTCAAAGCGCTTTACAATGTAGAAAAGAGACAAAGGAAAAAAAGAAACTAGTCATCAAACATAAAATGTTTGAAGTTGTATTTTGAAAATACAAAGGGAGGGGAGATTCACGAACGTGGAGTCACGATTGGGAGTTCGTTCCAAAGAGAAGGCGCATCGACAGAAAAGGCACGATCGCCATAACGAGTGCGGTTACGTGGACCAGGAGTTTAAGGATTTGAGCAAACGGTGAAAGTTTCAAATTTTTTCTCTCCGTGTCGTAGGGGAAAGGAGATGGACGAGACGTCAGCTTCATAAATGGGCTCAGACATCACTCGGTGACTTCCTGGTCTTCCTTCGACGAGTCTGTGGCCAGCAGCTGATCCAGCAGAAAATGGGCACCCAGGAATGGCTAAACTTACTCATGAAAATTATCAAACACACCGACGAGGGTAGGAACATTTTACATGTCTTTTCTACATTGTCTGAAATTCGGTATCATTTCGTTATTGGACGTTAGGTGGCAGATAAAGTGAATGTAAATGAGATATAATAAGACTGGGTTTTGATATAAATGTTGGAGGAGCAGAGGTTAATGATATTAACGAAATGTTCAACACATCATTGCCCAGTCACTTATTGGCTCAAAGACATCTCTCTGTGTTGCAGAGAAGGAAACTCAAGTCTCTTTCCCCTGAGTGTCTCTTTTGGGATTTCATAATCTTATATTATAACCAAATAACATCATATTCTACAGATATGCATTGTATGTATGTATGTATGTATGCCTTCCCTGACAGTTACATTTTAGGTGTAAGGGTGGTAGAGAGATGTGAGATGAGTTGAAAGGGGTGGGGGAGGGGGTGGGAGGTTGTCTTAATCTGAAGACAGAAACCTGAGAGACATCAGCATGATTGTTCTTGCTGCTTTGTTGTCAAAACAAGCTGTCTCAGCGAGATTCGAAGACCCTGTCTTAAAAATCGTGGATCCCGCCCAGCACTATTTTCATCTAAAATCCCGACATTCCTAACAATATATTCAACATAAATTGGGTCTAGCCTATGCCAAAATCATACAGACTAATAATGCATCAGTTTCGCATGCGAGAAACATTACTAACGGCCCTCAATCGGTCCCTTGTAAAATCTCTTTGAAACAAACTAATAACTTTTACCAGGTACGTAATATATTTCACTAAAAGAAAATAAAAAAATCTAAATTGTTAGCAAAACTAGTACATGTGTATGTGCTTAAAAAGCTACACAAGTGCCAGCATTTGGCATCTGAGCACCTTCAAATATCGAAACATTTCTCAAAGGGGAGGGGGACACCCCTCCCCCTTAGACCCCCAGGACGGCAATCAGCATACCCGGCACTCAGGAAATCCTGGGCACATCCCTGAATGTGGCAATATACAAGCAGTCTGAGAGACTGCAATTTCCCCCCAGGGAACATTTGAGCTGTAGTCTTATAAAAATATGTTGTTTCTTATCTCCTTTCTTGTTCAGGTGTGCCTATTGTGGAGAACAATAGAACGCGACTTCTTGCAATACACCTCCTGCAGTATGTTCTGCCTCATTCACCAAGTATTGACGTTGATTGTAGACAAAAGGTCAGTTTTTACACCCTTGGGATACCTTTATGATAAGTATTGTGCTTCCAAAAATAATAACTTCTCCAATTGCAAATACATCTGACTCCAAAAAGATATGGATATTTTATTGCATTCCAGATAGTTAAAACCTCTCCAGTGTATGTTAATTTGACTCCCAAACATAACTATGCTTGCGTACTCTATAGCTCTAACATGTAAGAGTTGGGTTTGGAGTAGCCGTCGTCAAGTTGTTAGTCAGTGGTAGGGATAGATCATAGGACAATATTAGGTCAAGAACATTCTTTGGTTACATTTTGATTCAACAATTGTTTAGAAACTTAAATCACAAGTTGAACATGGTATCAATTTTTTCATTTTTCATTTCATTTCATTTATTGTTTCTTCACAATATAAATACAGAGAAGTTAACTAAGTGACAAAACATATCAACAACAGGGAAAATTTTGAAAGGAAGCACTCCAAAAAACCCAGAGGGCTTGTCTAGTAGAGCGCTCCCATAAGTAAATAGAGAGAACAGTTGCAATGATGCAACAAAGCCAACTACTTTAATCGATTCATTAGTCAGGCAAAAGTCCACAGTGCAAAACTTTTCTTTTAAATTCACATAATGCAAGAGAGAGAAGAAAAACTGTTAAAAACCTGCTTATCTGATGCAAAAATCCTGTGTAGTTGAGTATATAAGCTGGAGGGGCCTGACGTTTCAAGTCCTCACAGAATGTTGTTCAAAGGCACGCTGATATGAAAACAGATTAAGGACATCTTAAAACTAGACAGATGGACAGACAGACTAACTTGTAGCAATGAACAATGAATAGAGAAAGAAATAGACTGAACGAAGGAGAGGAAACAGCTGAGGAGATGAAAGGGCTACAGAGATCAATTTCAGAAGTCGTTATTTCAGGTGTCATTCCCCCGCGGCCGTTTCAATGACTTCATCATTTTGCTCTCTCCAGTCATCCCTTGTACCATTCAAAACATCAATCAATTCCATCATGGTATTAATTATAATAGTAATATAAGAATTTGTAAAGCGCTTTTATGCAGTTAAAAAAAACTGCTCAGAAATGCTGCAGGAGCAAAGTACCCAAAATGGACACAACAGTTATCAAATAAATGGATACGCATTCATGAATAAGAACGTCTTGAGTTCTTTCTGGAAAGTTGACACATGCTGGGTTGTTTTCAGATGTAAGGGAAGACTGTTCCAGAGCTTTGGAGCTGATCTAGCAAAGAAACGTTCCCCATACGTGGAAGTGCGAACAGTAGGAACAGATAGCATATGTTGTACGCTTGAATGAAGCACCCTGCTAGGTCTGTTATATCTTGCATTGATCAATCGTTTCATATACGGTCGCCTTGTGACAGTCTCAGTATCTTCAGGTCGTGTTTCTGATCAACTTTTTGTCATAGGTGGTCGATCAACTGTTGACGAATATATCGACGAGTATGTGGAAGGAACCGGGAGCGATGGCCAATCAGAAGCTCTCAATACTAGAGGCGAGAAACAAGAAGAAGGTAACGCAACAAGATACCTCGGCAGGACAGCAGACATCCTCCTCATCGGGAGAGGAGGAGGACGTAAGCGGAGATGAAGACGGCATCTTCCTCCACGACGTGGTCTTCGACGCGGAGAAGATGGTCAGTTGCAGCATAGAAGGGGGTAACATCCTAGTCCATGGGTCCGGAGGTAGGGGCTACGGTCTAGGTGCAACTGTTATATCCAGTGGCTGCTATCAGTGGTCGGTA
This sequence comes from Apostichopus japonicus, assembly GCF_037975245.1. Lineage (NCBI taxonomy): Eukaryota > Metazoa > Echinodermata > Holothuroidea > Aspidochirotida > Stichopodidae > Apostichopus > Apostichopus japonicus. The sequence continues at coordinate 6,957,050 of NC_092573.1, forward strand.
AGTCGGTAGAGATCATTTGATGTTGAAATTATGTTCAATGTTGTTCGTCATAGAATAGAACAAGGTTTCATGATTTAGTAGTAGTCAACAGACTAGGACCCACATATTAGAACACTATTACTCAAGACCAGCAGTGGACAGTGAGCAGGAGGAAGAGTGGGTCTGGTTGGGAGATGGAGCAAGCTTGCCATCGGCAGAAACTGTGTTGTACGTTACTTAATATTCCTTTTTTTCGAAATGGGTAAGAAGAGAAGGACATGGTGCTGGACATTTCTAATGTAGCAGAAGCTATGTAAGTCTAACCAACTCTTCACGGTAGCATGCAGTCCATTTAACTTCGGCAAATCAATTTCAGGCCATTTTTGGTTGGATCATACAGAAAAAAAGTAACCAAATATACAACCCTTTTTCATCTAGTAAAGAATTTTATAGATGGTATAACTTTTGTATTGTATAGTAATTAGATTATTAAGCAATAGATACAATGTTGAGAGACGTAATGCTTTACTCTGGTTCATTTATTACATTTTGCAAGTCTTCGATAGCCTGACTCAATTTTTGCCATATTTGGTTTTTGCTTCCAGTTTTCCATTGTGAAAGAAAACAAGGGCAATGAAGGGACGTGTGTCGGAGTTTCTCGTTTTCCAGTGTGTGATTTCAGCCATCGTACAACCTCAGACATGTGGCTTTACAGAGCATACAGTGGGAACCTTTACCACAACGGCGAACATTCCCTGACCCTTACTGCTTTCACTCAGGGAGATAGAATCACATGTGTATTAGACATGGAAGCTAGAACATTATCATTTGGCAAGAATGGAGAGGTAAGAGTATTTTATCAGAAAATAAGAATATAGGCCATTCTGAGATGTGTCTGTTGATTTTTGGGATTCTTGTTTTGATGAAAGTAAGATTGTCTTCTGTTTCTTCAAAATAACATCATTGAACTGTTAGGATTAGCGAGGATAATATTTAGAACGGTCGTGGGGGGGGGGAGGGATAGGTGAGTTTCTCCAGCAGAATAGCACTTTGGACACCTTTATAATATTCATAGTAATCAGCAGTTATTTTTAAAACGCTTTAAAGCGACCAAAAATGTGGGGGAAGCCTGCTAGTGCTTATGGTTTACAACTTATACATCGGGTGGCTTCGAATTCAACATTTTAACTCAAATTTGGATTTAAAAAAAAAAAAAAAATTATGACATGTATTTTTGTTTTTCTGAGTAAATAAAACTTGATTAGGATTTATTTTTCAGAGAACTTTGCAAAGGAATAATAGTAATGAGATTGTGGACACTATTTGGTGGTTTTATCTGCCAAAGACAGCAAGACATCATCCATTCAGTGCTGTCAATGCTAATTCATGGAACGCATAATTAATTCTGTTATAAATTCTAACAATTTCTTGAAATTTTGAGACATATGTTCCGTATTTGTGGAATTTCTTTCATTTCTGTATGATTTTGTGATTATAGGAACCAAAACTCGCCTTTGAAGAGATGAATGCCACAGAACTATATCCTGTTGTTATGTTCTACAGCAGTAACCCTGGAGAGAAAGTGAGTCCAAAAGAGATTTTCTGCAGGGTGGTCTTAACATCGTTTCGATTGTTTGGATTGTGAAGTAGCTGCTTTCTCGAAAACTCTCTGAAAGAGGAAATTTGAAAAGTGCATATGTATCATCATTTTATTTGGCAGAGAATGTATATTTATATTCAATTGCAGCCACAGTGTAAATAGAAGTCTTGTAATACTGCTTCTGGAAGGTTCTTGCACATCTAAGGAAATGACTCCTCAGACATGTAACATCCCACTGCTGCCACTGTGTATTAATGTCAGTTTCATCACTGTTGCAGAAATAGGTCTTAAGACTTGTAACATGTAACTGCTGCCACCAAGGATTACCAGGCTTATTACTTTTTCAGGGAAGTTTATGTACATGTAGGGAAATATCATGTGAGATTTGTCACATCCCACTGCTGCCCTGTGTAATGTCAGTTTTATTACTGTTGCAGAAATGGCTCTTAAGACTTGTATCATGTAACATCCCACTGCTGCTACTGTGTATTAATGTCTGTTTCATCACTGTTGCAGAAATAGGTCTTAAGACTTGTAACATGTAACTGCTGCCACCAAGGATTACCAGGCTTATTACTTTTTCAGGGAAGTTTATGTACATGTAGGGAAATATCATGTGAGATTTGTCACATCCCACTGCTGCCCTTTGTAATGTCAGTTTTATTACTGTTACAGAAATGGGTCTTTGGACTTGTAATATGTTACTGCTACCACCAAGGATAACCAGGTTTATTACTATTTCAGGGAAGTTTATGTACAAATAGAGAAATAGCAAAGGAGACTATTACATGGTGACAGCACTGGAGACTTGTCACATCCCACTGCTGTCACCATGTAACAGCTGTTCATTGTTGTTGCTACAAGAATGCTCAGGACAAGTCATGAACCCCTGGTCGAAGTAATACCTCTGCTGACTCGTTTCGATAAGAAAAACACTCAGCTTTATCCTTTTGCAGATTCGAAATGACTCATGGTTTAAGAGATTTATACTGCAAGGATTGTTTTGGAAGATTTATTGTCTACACTCATACACAATTAAAGCCATTTGTAGCTGGGATTGTATGTTTTAATGTGGCTAAAATATTCTCTTTCGCCTATAGGTAAAAATTTGCGAGATGCAAGTCAGAGGAGCGCCTAGAGATCTGTACCCAGGTGATCCACAGTGTTCGCCCACCCCCTCCCTTCTCGCAGAGGCCCATGTCTCCCTGATTCATTCCCTGCATCGGCATACCACCTGGCAGAGCACCATAAGTAACTGTTTGATCGATAGACTCTCAAAAGCCGGTAACCTCTGGAAGTCAATGTGTGAGGGTAGATGTGGCAAAATTATTCCAAAAGGAAGCGATATGAAAGGTCACGTTCATGACACAGAAAAAACAGAGGAGAATGTTGAGGCTGAACAGGAAGAAGGAGGTGTCCAGTTGAAGGAGGAAAGGAAAGAATCTCCAGAGGAAGGAGATAATCAAGGGATAGATGACAAAAAGAAAGATGATTTGGATGTTAAAGATTCAATTGTGCAAGAGGAAGTTAATGGTGAGTTGCTATGACAACAACGTGCTAACCAAACTTGTTATTTACACTTACGGATGACATACCTCTGAGTTAAAAAGAGCAATCTGATGAAATGATATCAGACATAAAGCATTAAATGGCATTACAATACCTCCCACTAGCCCCCTCCCACTAGCTCCCTCCCACTAGCTCACTCCCACTAGCTATCTCCCACAAGCTCACTCCCACTAGCTCCCTCCCACTAGCTCACTCCCACTAGCTCCCTTCCACTCCCACTAGCTCACTTCCACTGGCTCTCCCACTAGCTCACTCCCACTAGCTATCTCCCACAAGCTCACTCCCACTAGCTCCCTCCCACTAGCTCACTCCCACTAGCTCCCTTCCACTCCCACTAGCTCACTTCCACTGGCTCTCCCACTAGCTCACTCCCACTAGCTCCCTTTCACTCCCACTAGCCAACTCCCACGAGCCCGCTCCCACTGCCATGAGCTCACTCCCACTAGCTCCAACTCACTCCCACTAGCCCGCTCCCACTAGCCCGCTCCCACTAGCCCGCTCCCACTAGCCCGCTCCCACTAGCCCGCTCCCACTAGCCCGCTCCCACTAGCCCGCTCCCACTAGCCCGCTCCCACTAGCCCGCTCCCACTAGCCCGCTCCCACTAGCCCGCTCCCACTAGCCCGCTCCCACTAGCCCGCTCCCACTAGCCCGCTCCCACTAGCCCGCTCCCACTAGCCCGCTCCCACTAGCCCGCTCCCACTAGCCCGCTCCCACTAGCCCGCTCCCACTAGCCCGCTCCCACTAGCCCGCTCCCACTAGCCCGCTCCCACTAGCCCGCTCCCACTAGCCCGCTCCCACTAGCCCGCTCCCACTAGCCCGCTCCCACTAGCCCGCTCCCACTAGCCCGCTCCCACTAGCCCGCTCCCACTAGCCCGCTCCCACTAGCCCGCTCCCACTAGCCCGCTCCCACTAGCCCGCTCCCACTAGCCCGCTCCCACTAGTAAGTGAAATCTGTTCCTTCAATATTGTGAGCTTGATATGTTTTCTGTGTTTTGCCTGCAAGAAATGATCATGGAAGGGAAAAGAAGTCTGTATAGACATTTTATGATAAACCGTTTACCCAAACAGGAAGACAAAAGTTCCAAAGAAGCCCACAACTCACTTATCCAGATTTTAACTCGTTATGCGATTCTGTTTGGCCAGCTCTGGCTGTAATCCGTTCAGTAGATAATGGCTTTATTATTACATTATCAAAGGCCACAACTATGGTTGCTTCTCTTATTTGTCTTATCCAGATTTTAACTCGTTATGCGACTCTGTTTGGCCAGCTCTGGCCGTAATCGGTGGAGTAGATGGAGGCTTGCGTATGGGAGGGCGCTGCACACAAAAACAAACAGGTCGAGAGGCAACTTTACTCGGCATTGCCAAAGCTGGTAGTCATTGTGCTAAAGTTCAGTGGGAAGATGGAGAGGCCAATATCAGGTATGGGGAAAATTGCTAGCATTAAAGATTGTTGGATATGCTAGATGAAGTTCAAACTTTGGAATTCTTGTAAAACCTAGCCTTCCTGCATATTGGTAGGCTGTGAGGAACTGATCGTAATGCTCAGTGTGTAGACTATGCAGTCCAATCACTGTAATTGATGAGCCTCAGATGTTTAAATGGTCATTTCTCAAAAAATGTAAGTGTTTTAGAGATACCACCTGTACTGAAAACTGTGTCTATTAATGTTCTCCAACATATCAAAGATATTATTTTGTGCAAACTCATCCTTTCATGGAGCATTGTGGGTTGGGTTGTAAATTCATATCACTCGGACCAAACCGTGTAATTTTCAGACTTCTTTTGATAACTTATTATTCTAAAAGATTCATGACCGACTAACCAGTTTGTTGACCAGGTTATCCTTGACAACAGAAAATTTGGTAAAATCCATGTAAAAAAATTGGCCACATGAAGTAAATGCTTCTCAACACTGATTTTTATCGCCATAGTGATACTCATGTGTCCAACTTGGACGCCATCATACCGCCGATATTCCAGGTCAACTCCCTACAAGGTCTGGAGGCCCAGCATCTGTTAGATTTAGCTCACCTCTCGGGACTGATGGAGAGACCAAAACCAGCCAAGAAGGAACTCGACAAGAGGCAGGAGGAGAACAACAAGGCAGCCATCGATGAGCTGGAGAAATCCCTGGATGCAGATATAGCTAGAGCTATGGAGGAGGATACCACTCAGGAAACCCAGGCAACCGAGGCAGGAGCAGCCGATGAGGGGGAGGATGGAGGAATCATGGCACAGAGACACAGAACCGAGATGTATATAGCTGTCAGTAAAATGACACCAGAGCAAGAACAGCAAAGAGTTACTTCTCCGGAAGAACGCGAAGTAGGATCCAAACACCGTGACACAAGTGACGTCACTAAGACAAAACTTTCTAGTGGAAGTGACAGTCACATGACAACTGCAGGTGCTTCTTCCTCTTCGTTAGCAACGAGTGAGGGGACTCATCACCACGGTAACCAAGAGACTGAAAGCGTCTCCCAACCTGGGAAGGAACAGAATCTACAGCATCGCAGCAGTGACATGGGCCTGCCGGCGGAAGAGGAGAGCCTCCGTGTAGCTCTGCTCCAGACGTCTGCCCTGAAGTCTCTGAACGCTATATTCTGTTGTAGTAAGTATGCAGAGATGCTCCTGGTACCACCCGTAGCGCAAAAGAGATCTAAATCTCCAGACTCTTCCGGCGAGAAGAAGAAGAAAGCAAACAGTAGTAAAGACGGAGATAAGGATGTGGAGGAGATTGGTAAAATGATGGCCAAGATAATGAAACAGTTGGTACAGAAGGCTGTTATACCATCCCCCATCAGGAGATTAGTATCTGTGCTTGAGTTGGAGAGAGCCCAAAATATGCTGGTTAAAATGGCAGCCGAGGCCCCATGGGAAGCAGATTTACAGCAAAGAAAGCCTGTGGAAGGTATGTAAGCCATGCAGAGCAGCATATTGTGTGCAAATGCACTTTTGTCTTTCATATTTGGTTGCTTGCAAGATGACAAATAATTGCTGAAGAGAAGAATACCCGCTACCCAAAAAGAGTGGAATACTTAGGTCTGGGTGAACATGTAAGGATGTATCACCCATGTATATATAAGACTGGGGGATTGCTTTGTAGTACTGGAACATGTAAGGATGTGTCACCCATATATATATATAAGACTGGGGGATTGCTTTGTAGTACTGGAACATGTAAGGATGTATCGCCCATATATATATAAGACTGGGGGATCGCCTCATAATACTAGAACATGTAAGGATGAATCGCCCATAGATGTAAGACTGGGGGATTGCCTTGTAATACTGGAGCATGTAAGGATGTATTGCCCATAGATGTGAAGACTGGGGGATTGCTTTGTAGTACTGGAACATGTAAGGATGAATCGCCCATAGATGTAAGACTGGGGGATCGCCTCGTAATACTAGAACATGTAAGGATGTATCGCCCATAGATGTAAGACTGGTGGATCGCCTCGTAATAATGGAACATGTAAGGGTGTATCGCTCATAGATGTAATACTGAGCGATCATTTTGTAATACTGGAATATCTGCTGCTTAATAGTACTGTAAGGTATCTACTTCTTAAAAGTATTGTGAGGTATCTACTCCTGTGCAGCAGGCCTGAAGAGAGGGTGGGGATTGGGTGGTCAGGATGGGCTACAAACCCAATTAGTGATCTGGGGACCAAAGGGATAAAGGATAATGCTTTGATGCCAGTAGTGTGAGATACCTAAAACTGTAAAATAATTTTTTAGGATGGTTAGAATACCTTCCAAGTTGCAGGTATATGCTTTTTCTTGCATTTAATCAACTTTGTTGAATTAATGGTACTCAAGTTTGCTTTGTGGGTATTATGTTTAATGTAAAGTTGCCATTATAGCATTATACAACTTGTTTATGCTTCGATGGGCAATATCCATCTTCTCAGGTACTACGTCTTCTAGAGGAAGGGATGGCAGCAGACAGGATCTACAGGCTGAACAATGCCAACTAGACCATTCCTCGGAGGAAGTGGTAGGAGGGGTACTATCCGCCCCACCCACGCCATCCTCAGTCCCACGGACTACTCCACCCTTTAGAAACTGGTTTGGTAGATCTAGACACCATGCATTCAGGAAGAGTTTCAGAGCGTTACCACGGGCACTGCCTTCTCCTGATATAACTCCACCACATTCACCTGAATTTGAAAGAAGAAGTTGTAAGTGTAGTCAGAATTCATTGCAAATAACCAGACTTTATTTGGAAAATATTGACCAATGGAGAATCTGCCAATCAGGGAATAAATTAAATATCTGGTCCGCATGACTATTGAATGCAGTGCACAATGAGTAAATGGCAGCGTCTGTACACTGAGGCGTACTACTCTCAGAATGAGAAATAAAACTCGCATCAAAACCGGAAGACTGCTACACAAGATGTATGTACTTCATTCTTACAGGTTCCATGCAGCTCCAGATAAATTTGATATTATTTCTAAAAAAAAAAGAATTCAATTTGTAACCAGGATATTGACCGTAACCTGTCATACGTGAAATACAAAACTGTATTGCTCTACAGACAAATTATCTCCACAATCATGGATTCTGGACAGGAAAAAAAAATTACTGTGCAATAACCTAGGGCATGTTTTTACAAGACGGCATTAAATATCTTGTTTGCTTTTTTCGTTTTTTATTTATTTATTTTTTCTTCTGCTAACAGCACTGATGTTTCGTCCAATTACAGTACCCTCCAGTTCCAGTGCTAGAAATATGGCCACCAGGCGTTCCCCATCACCGCCTCCCCCGCCAATAGCTGTTCCATTACTCGAAATGGGTTTCACCGTCAGACATATCCGGAAAGCCATGACAGCCACTGGTCAGTACTTCTCATTTCCAGGTTCAAAAAACGCTTTAAATTAAAAAACTTAAGTTTCCCTCAAATTCAACTATGAGGTGCAGAAGTATATTTTAAAATGACAATATGAACCATAGGTTTATCATGTGTGTTAATGACAAAAATATATCCACACATACTGCAAAGAAAAACAAAGTTGACCAATGAGAATCTGTCTTCAAATACTAGCTAAAGAATTTGATTTGTAGGACTGACAAAGTTCCATATCTTGGAGTTATATTGTTGCTTGCTATGGAAAGCTTAGCTTGAGATTGGACACCACTTTTTTCAAACATTTTAAAGCTGAGAATAGAATGTAGATCCTTGGTGCATAAATTGAATCATTGTGGTAGAGAGTTTTGGTCAAATGGTTAAGGCAGTGGACTTGTAAACTAAGGTTATCAGGTTCGAGTCCTGATCATTATTATGTTGTGTCCTTGGGCAAGGCACTTTATCTCCATTGCCTCTCTTCACCCAGGTGCATAAATTGGGACCTGCGATGTTACTTGTAAATATAGTTGTGTGCGCCGGTTTGTGGCTGCACCCTATGGGAAGTCCCTGGGGGACACATGGTGCACTGTAGTGCCCCAGGAGAGATTGATTGAATTGTGCACACTTTGGTGTGTGGGTGCGACGAGTTACCAATGACCAGGGGTTAAGTTGTAAAGTCATGTGAGGAGGCCTTAGCCTCATATAAGACTATAAACCTTCAACTTTTTAAATTTGATCGGTAAAACACTTAAGACCTGAAATGTTGTAATTTAAACTGACAGGTTCATCAGGTGATTTGGATGCAGATCACATCAACACCTTGGCTACGTGGATGCTGGAGCATCCCAGTGTGGAGGAGCTGGAGGAGGAGGAGGATGATGTCCGAGGAGCTAGCGCCAGGGAACCTCCATCTGAGGTCACTTCTAGTAACCTTACCAACAGAGACGAGAATGTCACCTTCATGATAATGTCTTCTGATCGATCAGCGACCACCTACAGCTCAGAAGAGTGAGTTCTCCCACCCCTATGCCCCATCATCCCTCCACACATACTTCACCAAAACTGAAACAGAAAATAGAATTTATTTGATGGTTGGCAGCATTGTACCATTCCCCCCAAAAAGTGTATCAGTAGAATGTACATGGTTATTTTTTATGATTGTCAAGCAAACACCTTATGGTGAACTCAACCCTACGAATCCCCCACCCCCCCTCCCTAGAAGTGACTAAAATAAATGAAATGATGATGGTGGTGATGTTGCTTATGGTGTTGGTTATAGAGATGGTGGTGGTGGTGTGGTGGGGTTGGTTGTGGTGATGTTGTGGTGTAGGTTATGGAGGTGGTGTTGGTTATGGCGGTGGTGTTGGTTATGGTGGTGGTCTTGGTTATGGTGGTCTTGGTTATGGAGGTGGTCTTGGTTATGGAGGTTGCCTTGGTTATGGTGATGTGGTGGTCTTGGTTAATATGGAGGTGGTGGTGTTGGTTATAGAGGTGGTGTTGGTTATAGTGATGTGGTGGTGTTGATTATGGAGTTGGTGGTGGTGGTGGTCGTGGTGGTGGTATATCCCACTATTGACAGTCTCTTGTAAACTTTTGAGGCAGAAAAGTTTATCTTTTAATGACCACAAAATGCCTATGCTTCTGTTTTACTGGGATGCAGAATGTCCTCCCTCTTGCAAGTATTGAATGTTATTCTTTCTTTTTTTAACTTATCAGATCAAATATGAGTACAGACATGACTTTACTGGATATGGCCTTACCCGTGGGGGAAACCAGACATTCACGCCCAAGGAGAATCAATGCTGTCCTGGATTTATCTTGCCTGGCAAGCACCATGGCTGAAAGTTTGGATGGTCAGGGTATGACATACAATCCATACAAATATTAAGCAATGTATATAAAGAGTGTCGTTAGTTATGATGGTATAAATTATTCATCATAAATATGAATATCAGATATGATCAATAAAGCAAATGTTCTTAGAAAATGTGTTTAGAAAAAAAAAAGAAGCAATGGGTGCCACAATGCAGGAGTGTGCTCTATAGTCATTGCTTCCTAGAAATTGGTTCAAATCTTAATTTCTGAAGCTGTTAATATTGATGTATTCCAATGTCAGGTATTAATGTAAAACCAAAGTTGTTTTCCTCGAATGATAAAGAAATATTTTATCTCACAGAAAGCAGTGATGTACACCGAGATGTTTTCTTCAGTGATGAAGATATGGACATGGAGGAAGACGAAATTGATTTCTTGGCCAGCTCTGCAGCGGAGAGAGAACTACTAGGGATGTGGTTCCCGATGGTGAGTATTTCACAACACAGAGACGATGAGGGGGCAACACACTGTTAGAGACACTGGGCAGGGGGGGGAGCAAATGTCCAGAAAAGGAAGGGGGTCTAGCAAGGAAATTTTACTCCCCCTGAAATACAACAATTCCTTCAGAGTCAGGACTTCAAATTATAAGTTAATAAAATAAATAAGCTGTCTGCAGTATCAACATTTCTGTCTTATTGTTGTCCTTTCCTTTTTGTGTGTTTCTTAGTTTCAATCGCAGATTGCTCAAATCTTCTGTGAACTATGTGGCAGCAGTACTTCAAATTTCAATCGCCACATGCGCAGCGTCCATCCTGGCTGTGGAAAGAACTGTGGTAGCCACGGTTACAGGAGCGATGGCGTCTATGTGGACGGCTGGATAATGGCGGCATGCGGGACCGGTAGTCCTTATTACCTCATGTGTCCGACCTGTCGTCAGAGCTACCTGATGAAAAAGGAGGTGAAGGAAAAACCGATCGCTACGGAGTTTGGATCCTTGACGCAATCTTCAGCCAGCGGTAAAAAAATATCAAAATTAATTTTGCTTTCATTGGCTAGAGCATGTACTATAAATAAATCAACCTAATAGGTTAAGGATTAGGAAAGTTTACAAAGTTATGAAAAAGAATTGGCTTAACTTAATTTTGTCTTAACTCTGAATTCACAATTTGTTATGCAATCTAATTTTTAGTACAATTGTCATCGTTTAGTTCCTCAGGTTTGATTGCAGATTGAAGCTGAAGTAAATCATTCTTGCCAATCATTGTTTATTTATTTTATTTTTTTATTGTTTGTCCTCATTTCTCTAGATTTTGCAGAATTATTCCTTCCAGATGAAATGATGGGAGAGACCAAAAAGGCCGAGACTTTTGAACAAGTTATGAGTCGTCTGGGACTATCCGACTCCAGACCAATTCTGGACCCCGTTCGATTTGTCGATCCCGACCCTCTCGGTGGAAGATCGGTCCCGGCAGGTACTACACCATGCAACCAAATGCAGAGGCTGGGTAAGTCAGGATTGAGATGGTACTTTAACTTTATTATGATTCATTCTGGGTATTGTAATCAAATATCAATAGTGTTATAATGGATCGAAGATTCTTTTCTTTTGCAATAATTATCCCACCCCTGCAAACGGCAACCTCCATTGCTTTCCAAGGAAATTAGAGAAGAGATCAAAACATATTCTGTGTATTGTGGCATTTTGAACTATATTTTGTACCATCTCTGGTTGGTGATCTTAAAGACATTGTAACCAAAATGATATGTAGCAAGTGGCCATGTCTTCTTTTAGCTAATTTTGTCAGGCTTGTTAATACACTATTAACATGACCTGTCCGAAACTAGACATGCACAAAACATAACATATTAGCACCAGAGACATTATAATTCTGTATCCTCAATGACCTGTATAGTATCAACAAAAACGTTTCCTTACTTGTCGAAACTGAAAATGATTATAAAAATTAAAAAGAAAGCAAAGGAAGTAAACACCAAGAAACACAATCACAGAAGCTTGAAAATATCTCTAACTGAAAGACTCACTAAGCTTGAAAGCTGATCTTGAAATCGAATAAACTGTTTTCTATCAAGTCCTCGGAATTTAATGAATGAAAATGTCCGCCAGCGGTAGAATACTTGTATCCTTAAAAATTCAAAAAATGGATTCACAGATTGTCATCAATATTATGTGCCAGTATTTCTTAAGCGTAGCTGTTGCAAGAGAGCTCCCTATGCTTTGATTTTACAAGAAATAATCCACACCTTGCATCTTCAAAAAATTGTACCTTTGACTAGTTTTCTAAAGACTTCTTTCAAGCTGGATAGAAAGCTACTTGTGGTGATTCTAATTTCTTTTTGATTGCATAGATTCATTGCTAGTGTCTCAATCAACAGCACCGGCTAAGTCTAGTCTAGCCGAACAGATCACACTGCTGACCAAAGCCCCGGAGAGGATCTCGGCGCTGAGGAAGACTACTGCTACAATCCAGGTCCTGTTGGCCCGGTCCATTGTCATGAGGGCCCTGTCACTTCTCTCTGTGAGGTAATCTTTAATACCAAACAGCCAATGTTGTATTGTATTCTGCAGGGATGAGCCTGGGGTAAAAACAGAACATGGAACTTTGCAAAAATTGTGGTATAGGCTCCAGTTTGCGTATGCAACAGTGTGTTAGGATAACAGTTTTTGTTCCCGAGGTAGAAAAGAAATCACGGATATTCGCGGAAAAAGCTTATGTCTGATTCTGTAGCTTGTCTTTTGCTACCCATTCTGTAAAAAGAGCAGCTGCCTCTTAAAGCATCAGACTTCTTCATCTCTCCTCCTCCTCAACTTTTGTGTTGATAATTGTTCAATCCTTGTCGTTTTAACACAAGTGGTAGCAAACTGAACTGAATATTATTTTTCATTTAAACAGGGTTCTATGTCGAATGTTTTTGTTTTTCACACACTTTCAGACACAAAAATTTGGAATATTTAACTTCTTTCTGCGTGTGCTCTGTTGAATGTTGTAGAAAAGGATATTGAGAAAAGTGCCCCCCCACCCCCCCCCAACTTTTTTTCCAAGTGATTATGTTCGATTATTCTCTAAAAAGCATTTGTAAGTTTAATGGTAAAATTTAACTTTGTTAGAACAACTGAAAAACTTTGTGAAAGCACATTTATTTGAAACCCTTTAACCCCAAATGCTGCTTAGTGTAATATGTGCTTTTAATGTTCTGTTTAATCATATACAGCATTCCTGGCAATGTACTATAAAAGCTTTCTGCTTTTCTTTTCTATTTTTTTTCATTTATTTTCTATCTTAGTGGATCCATATGCAACTTATCCGAGGGTCTGGACAGAATAGGCCTGTCCGACATTCAGTTGATTGTTCGCCTCATGTGCTTGGCCGCTGCCGGCCGTACCGACATCCCCACCGGGGAATCTTCTCCTGTTGATAACACCAGGGATATGACCTTTGGCCAAGGAGTCTTGGGTCATGGGTCATCCAGCCTGTCGTATCTAAGCACAGCCATCTTTTCCTTGGTCTCAAGCAACCCGATATCAGCTAGAATGTTGATGCAGCTCTGTACTAAGGTAAGCTTCTTCTTTTTTTTTTAAAAAAGGGCTCATCACTTTTTTCATATTTTAAGTTTCATTTTAAAGCAGTATCAATTTATAACCCCTTCCTCTTCTTCCTCTTCTTAAAATATATTTATTCTTACCCAATTAGCTTTGTAGTATACTTAAATGCTACTACAGAGTGCACCCCTGGCACTTTGAATCTGACAATTTTACACAGAATAACCACTCTTTATTGGCAAGCCCAGCCATAAATAAGAATTGAATGTGTAGCAAGTGGTATGACAGATATATAGTAAATCAATAAAGAATGACACACCAGAAATATTCCACTTCACGACCAGTTTCGTCCTTTTGGGACTCATCAGGCGAAGGTAGGAATCGAACCCCGGATCTTTGTGTCACGAACCGAAGTCCCTACCACTCGACCACAGTGATTCTACTGGTGTTTGAAAGCATATAAATTGGCTTAAATAACTGTCATTAAGGGCCTATTACCCAATTGTTAACAGAATGACCACTCTTCATAGGCAAGCCAAGCCGTAAATAAGAATTGAATGTGTAGCAAGTGGTATGTGTAAAATTGTCAGATTCAAAGCTCCAGGGGTGCACTCTGTACAATCATAACACTATATATATATATATGTTTATATGTTTATATTTAAATTATTATTATTATCTTTTTTTTTATGATTATTATTTTTTATTATTATTATCATTATATTTATTATATATATTTTTTTATTTTTTTTTATTTTTTATATTTATATATATATTTATATTTAATTTAAGCACTAGGTTTGGTAGATATACTGACAAGAACACAGAAAGGTACTACTTTCTTTATTAAACATATGTTAAAGCTATAGCTATAATCCATATGCATAACACAATACGGGCATGTAGGGGACACACAAAGTCACAGTATACCACCATAGACTGTATCACCTCCCTGTTTCTCGATCAGTGCGAGTCACCTGACTTATATTTGCAGTTTAATAGAATTAATCAGATGAGAGGAACATGATGATGGTAGACTCTCATTTGGTTTAACATCTTCATCTTCTTCTTTCACAGGACTTACTGTCAGCAGCGTGCGGTATTAACGTGTCCGCCATCGATACTCGCCAAGGTAACCTCAGAGAGGACCAAGGATGTTCCGATCAGAGAGCTCTCTCTGCACCTCGATTTGCGGTGACCCAAGCATTGGTGGCGCTTTTGGTAGATTCCAGTATGAAACAAGAACTAAGTAAGATACCAGAGAAATCTAATGACAGTGAGTATAAGAAGAGTTCATAAAGTTTGTTTATTGAACAGTTCTTTCTGTATTATTATTATTGTTGTCCAGGCCAGTACAGAAATGAAGGTAACTGTCAGTTATCTGTGGGACAGACTTATTGCATCTTGTCAACTGCAGGATATGTTACCTGGCTTGTTTCTGTTGTCTGAAAAGATTTCACAGTGTGAAAACCTTTTCAATTGTATTATGTTATTTTCATTTGGTTTAAATTGGTTATCTATGAATCATCATAAGGCATTTGTTTCAATTTTTTTCAATTAAATGATTCTTACCATCCACAATTTCCTTTCCCTTGGTTCAAGTAAGGTATTGAATTAGGAAGACTCTTGAATTAGGAAGAATCTTTCCTGGAAGTGAAAGTGCTTCAGATGTATATCGCACTTGATTTTATCTCTGTTAACCTAGATCCACCTAAGCCTTTTTACTTTCCCCATGATCTTAGCAGTGACTGGATCGTACTAATATAAGATTTGACTGTGTCGTTTCTCTCTTCTACTGCAGTTTTGGACACCAGCTCCATCGACCCTCAAATGACCTCCCTCCTTTTGACAAATGCACTCGCAGCTTGCTGTTTGTCCAACCGGATTTCCTCCATTCATCGACAGTGGGCAGCGCAACAGCTGGTTAGGGTTCTGGCCAATCACAACCTGCCAGAGGTTAAGGACACTAGGTTGACTTTTGCCGACCTAGCAGGTGACCTTCCACCTTGCCTGACCAGCAAGGTTGAGGCCCATGGAGGTGGAGTAACGGGATGTGTTGTACACGTCAGAAAATCACTGCTAGCATCTTGGTGAGTTCAACCATTTCAAAAACTAAATCCTTTCAAAATTAATCTAAAGTAAATTGACAAGTGTGCTTTTCCAGATTTAGTTTTTCACAACAGAGAGACAACACAGCTTATTAATAGTAACTGCACACACTGCAAGGGCTTATATTGTCCATTTCTTAAATGGACAACAAGCCAATCCAAATATCTAAACCGAATTGCCCAAAAGCAATTTTGCTTGCATTTTCTCTGCAAGAGAAATAATTAAGGTATTTGTATTTTTTATTCCTCTTTGTTCAGCCTTTTGATTGAGTTTTTGAAATAAGAAGATGTACGTTTATGACTTTGGACATGATAGGTTCAGTTGAAAGCCACTCTTGGAAGCTAAAATATGACCAAACCTAAAATATTGCCAAAATCAAAGTTTTACTTTGCAACTTTCTTGATTCACTAGTGGTAAAGATGGACGAGTTCGCATCTGGAACGTGCCGTCTCCTCAGAACAAGCCCACACTACAGCAGTCTTGCACCTTCACCGGCTCCAGTGACTTGGTCATCTCGGAGGGGAACCATGAAGGGGGATTCTCCATAGGACTGTTATGCTGGGAGGCTGGAGGCAGGGTCCTAGCAGGAGCTGCCGACAATCTTGTCAACATATGGTTCACAACAGGTACGTTAATTGCACTGTGATGGGTGTTCTTGATGGTTAGTTTAAGTACTTGGTTATTAGTATATCGTAGGAAATGAAGGTCAAAGGTCATCAAGGGGATCATTATTGAGACATTCTAATACCTGAACTGCTTCTTCCGTAGCACTGAAAGGGTACTCAATTTTGGAGTTGCAATTCATTGGCGGATAACTTTCATTTAGGTTTCCCATTGTTTGAAAATATGCTGTAAATCCATTTCCTCACAAGGTCAGCAAACTTAAGGCAAGACTCATCATATATCAAAGTCCAGGAGTATCCTCTGGTGTATATAGTCTCAGTTTATTGCAATGACAGTGTCTTGACACCCCCTTCCCTCCCGCCTCCCCTTCCCCTTCTGTAGTAGCATCCCTTGTATGTTCTGGTGTATATAGTCTCAGTTTATTGCAATGACAGTGTCTTGACACCCTCTCCCCACCCCCCCCCCCCTCCCTCCGTCCCTCCTTTCTGTAGTAGCATCCCTTATTGTATGTGTCAAATTTATTGCTGTTATTCAAGCCATTAACAGCTCTCATTGGATCAAGTCAATATGAGATTTAACTGATGCTCTGTCAAATGTACTCAACCAAAAACATTTTTCCGAGATATAATTTTGTAGTGAAAGTCAATTCTTTCCATACAATAATAAGAAATTTTCCCTCTTCGTTGACTAGGTGGAAGAGGCCAACTTGACGTTCAACCAAATATTGTGACAGCCCTGGCCTGGCCACAGACAAAGCTCTTCTTCGAGGGTAGAGCAGGCACAAGCACGGACTTATTGCTGATTGGTCGGCTGGATGGTTCAATAGGAATGTTGGAAGTCCTGGACCACACTACCTATCATAGAGTAGAATTGGAACAGTGTTACCGGGAAGGAGGTTTGTGCTCCAAAAAAAACAATTGGCAATAGGCTCTCAAATCTTTAACCATTCTTAGCTAAAGTTTGACCCCAATTTTATCTCCTTCAATCTTTGTTAAGTATATTAATTAATAGGTTTAAAGGTATTGAAGACTCGCCCCGAACCGTGTGCCGCACTCTGAAAAAGTTAGCTTTCCGTTGCTTGCTAATGACATTTTCTTCTTGTCACTACAAAATGCAGACAGTAATGAAACGTGAGACCTTGTTATCTTGTATCTAGACCTGAGATGTCCACGCTGCTATGTACACTGTGTTGTGGGTATTAACCGTAGCTGTATGTATTGACTGTACACTAGTGTCTAAATACCGACGGTAGCAAGCTATGTGTGTATTTTCTGGGATCGATGGTGGTGTCTAACACTTGTGTTACACCTCATTCGAAACTAGGTCAGATTACCGACATGAGACATTTCTTTGAGCGCAAGTCTTCACACCCTTTAAGGAAGCTGTCTATTGAAGTGAGACTTGTTTTTGTTTTTTATTATCGTGAAGGTTTACAGTAATGTAGCCTACTATTTAAGAGTATTATTTCTACATGGATATAGTGATGTTAGTGTTTGAAAATGATGAAATGCCCTTGTGATAATAAGATGACATAAGATTTTGATAAATATGACAAAACTAAAAACTCCATTAAAAGTTTCACATAATTGATTATGCAATAGTATGGTTTAACCCCCTCCCTACAATACTATTTGTATCAACAGTGGCCGTTACATGTTTATCCTGGTTCGATGAAGATCGTCGTTTTGCTGTGGGATACTCTGATGGCGCTGTTGCTCTTTGTAGCAAGGACATGTTTGATTTTCAACCGTTGGAAATACTCATTATGCATAAGGTTTGACTTTTGCATTTTTCTATCGATCTCTCTTTTTACCTTGTGGTCTAAAACGGATCAATACTGTTTTGCTGATTGGTCTAATTAGTCTCATTAGTTACTAACATGCACTTAACCTACTTTTTAGTCGAAATTAACGGTATAATTTTTTGCTGGAATTTTGTCTTTGTTCTTGATTAAATGTTTGGCAAATTTTTACCCCCCATTTCACAAAAGTAACATATGATTTTTATTCAACTATTTGTTTTAGAAACCAGTGAATTGCCTGCAGTGGGACCCAACAGGGAAACTGCTCATCTCTGGTGCCCCGGGTGAACCGGTGTCTGTGTGGCTGTGCGCAAACAAGCGTTGGGTCTGCATGTACAAGCTGCGACACAAATCACCGGTTACGTCCATGAGCTGGTGTCCTCTAGCTGGACATTGGGCAGACCGTTGGACGCTGGTCGCTACGTGAGTTCCAATCGACTACATGTGCGACCGTTATTAAACGGTGATATTGATAGTAGACAATAATTAGGTCTCAGTAACAAAACTCTTGCAAGTTATCAAAATAATATCAAATATATGTTGGTGTCACCAATTATTTTGCATAGTCCCCCAACCGACCCCCCCCCCCACCTTCTTCCTCAAGCAAAGAAGGGAGGGATATAACTTTTAACCAGTTGGAAAATATTGCTTGCATTATGGAATTGTCCTTGAGTAAGGAGATATTTTTTGGACTGTCATACTTGATACTAAAGAAGGAAACAAGCTAGCTGTCCTCAGAACCCAGTGGATTGCTCTAAAACCCTTTCTTGTAAGTAGGAATGTTTGACCATTCTTAGACGTTTGTTCGTTATCCTAGAATCGTCTAGGGAGGAAACTACGTATCTTCAGGTGTCTACATTTGACGATGTTTCTTGCCATATTTAAGTGAAATGCATTTAACCCCTTCCCCTTATCCCCCTCCCACCAAAGCAACCTTCTTTTACAACATGACTGCCTGCCTAGCAATCTTTGGTATTAAGATCCAGTATGTACATGGTCCATACATATTCAGGTTTTATGATAACCTTCTCATAAACTCATAATGGTCTTATTTTTTGTTACATTCTATAGCGGTAGTCAAGATGGGTCCATCCATGTATGGAAGATACCATCAAGAGGCGATGACGACGGGAACCAAGGACCCGAGGGGAATGACATGAGCCCGAATCATCCAAATAACGTAAAGAATTTTCTGTATTCGTCACTTTGTTTAGTCACAAATGTGAATGCATCTCTGCATAGTAACTTAATGTTGTTGATGTTTGATTTATTCCACAGGGAAAGTACCCTTTAGCCCAGATATGTTTACATGTGTAATGTTACTACAAATATATGTTAAGTTCAAAGAAGGGAATTTCTCTCATTTGTTGAGCTCCTATTTTGAAATATTCTGCATAGTTCATACTGAATTGTTGAGTGTAGCAGGAATGAGATGGTTGTAGTGGATTGATTTTCTGATCATTGAGTTTATTATCTAGCTGTGGATTAATTCAAACCAAACTCAAGCAATCATATGGTCTTCTGAGGTATCTGGATGTATGAAGCTTTGAGGGTTACTATTCTACAATTGCTTACCGAAAGGCATGCTATTTTTTTATATTTAGTGATATTAGGTTATTTTTATTTGTATCAGCAAAGCATACAACTCATGTTCAATCATTTTCATCATTGCTGGGATACATTACCACCACATTCATGAATATGCATGGAGTCACTGCATAGTCAAGCATCATGCATATATAATAACTATATGTAGAAAGATTTGAGATGCAGTTAATACACTTGAGCTGCACTTATTGCAACATACTTGATTTTTATTATCATCACTGGAACATAACCATGTGCTTTGTCTTTAATCCCTAAAAGAAAAAATAGTATGTACTCTAAGTGTTTAAACTCTGCTAATCTCTTTAATCTCTTTTTTGTATTTTAATAGGTTTTGGAAGGATTTCCTGTCAATAAAGACCAGTCCCCCATCAACTTGCTGACTGTGATTGGACATCAGGCCCCTGTGACTCATCTAGCCCTCTCAAGTAATGGAATGTTCCTGGCCTCAGGTTGTAACAATGGATTAGCTCATGTTTGGGCCCTGCATGTGAGTTCTTATAAGTTCACGTTGGGGTTGAACGGAATTCACCTGCAAAACTTTTCTAAATTTATAACTACAAAGCTAAGGTATGTGTGTGTCATTAAGATATTTGTTTCTGTTAGGTGATCAATTGATTAATTTTTAACAACTGGTCCCAACTCAGATTAGTATATTTGAGGTTGCAAACATGTTGTATATGTACGCTATTTACAGAATCACTCTCGTGAAATCAATAGTGGAGATGCTCTTTGACCTTTGACCTCTTGATTGTCTTTAGGAGGGGTCCATCCTTCAAACCATCCAAGGACCGGCATCAGTTCAGCAACTAGCTTGGGTTGCAGGCTCTGGGCTTGTACTCTGCTTCAAGCAGTCCAGGGAACTGACTCTTCTCAACGTCACCGAGGACTGGTACCAGAAACATCGCAACTTTGCAGTCTGTCGGATGAGCCTGGCAGCACAGGGCATCCAGAGTGTGAAGAAAGCACCATGTTTGAGTGCATTCCTGGAGAAACTCCCTAAAATATTACAGGACCAGTACAATTATGAAAAGGTCTGTAGAACAGAGGGTATAGAAGTCACAAAATAAAAGAAATTTACTACAAGTAATGTAAAACTGAATGGGTTAAAATTAGGGTTAATTGTTTACAGCTCCTATGCTTATATTACAAATTCTGACATCAATTCAGTTAATTTGGGAGAAGAGATTGTGAAATATTCCATCATTTTATGTAGAAATTATTAACTACCTCCTTTACTACAGTTACTTATGATAATCAAGCCTTGCCCCCACCCCCTCCCTCTCCCCTTCATTTTATTCCAGTAACTACTACAATTTTTCTTCCATGAGTTCCCAATTATTTGGGTTTCAGCCAAAGTGGTACAATCAGCCAATAAATACCTTTAAGTGTTAAAAATGATTCATCATTCATCATTTCTTTATTCCAGTATAAATTTACAGAGAAATTTATAATTAGGATAAAAATATAACAATATACAGAACATAAAAAATACAGGTTAAGACATATAAAAGTTTATAAGATTAAGATAATAATGAATGATATGAATGATGATCACCTGTTTCTTATATGTATAGTAGACAAGACCAAGAAAAGTGTGCTGTGAATTGTTTTTCGGCTGCTAGGCTAATTGTTAATGTTTCATTTGAAAATGTAACAAGTTCTTAATTTGTCTGTTCGTGATATTAACACAACAATGTAGCAACATAGTACATTCAAACGGCCTGGAATATTATCATGGGAAGGCAGCTCGTACCTGCTATACGTACCATTCATACATTGCAGACAGAAGCGCTCCTATAAACTACCGATCTTTTATTTCTCAGCCTCACGTTACTTGCGGAGATCAGCTTATCCACAGCAGCTTCTTACAGAACTTGGCTGCACTGGCGTTAGCGTTGAGATTAGAGAGGGCGCTCTTCTACCAACCAAAGCCTCTACACCACTGCATGGAATCGGATGATCACCCTGTCCTACAAGAGTGGACTTGGTTAGCTAACTTCTGCACTGCTTTGAAGTCTGCCTCTGCGCTGGTCACGAGGAGCAATTTCCCGCCAGAATTTGAAGTTCAGAACATGGACAGCAAAGACCTAGAGGAGGACATTAATCCCTATGACAACAGTGAATGGACTTTAGCTATGGACGAAGATGTGATGTCATGGGCAGCTCACAAACCAGAGGTAGTACCCACCTTCCTATTCTTCTCCCCCCTCTCCACTACATCTCCTCCCCGCCTCCCAACCTCCCTCTCCCAAAAGCTCCCTCCTTTTTCCCCTCTTTAGTTTTGGTTCAAAGTTACAGTTTGCTAAAATGATAGACCTTCTTTTTCATAACAATTACAGTTTCAATTTATTTATTACCTTTTCCAATCTTAAAAGAATGAAACTGATTTATGACTATGCCTCAGTCATATCCTAGTGTAGTGCAGACACATATCAAAGACAAAATCAATAGAGACTGATTCAAATGTATCCATTCTTTACTTCATTAGAACAGTCAAGAATTTAAGCCAAAGGTAGGATACTAAGTCTGAATGTATATGTCAAGAGGAAAATGATAAAAAACTCTTTCAAAAAAAAAAAATCTTTCAAAAAAAAAACTCTTTCAAAAAAAAAACTCTTTCAAAAAAAACTCTTTCAATTAAAAAACTCTTAAAAAAAGAAGAAAAAAAGCCTGAATCCTAGAGATGATTTTCCTATCAATAGTTTCTGTTTTGAGATTAGGTTTATTGATTCGTCTACAGGATTGGCAGCTCGGGGGTAAATGTGAGGTGTACGGATGGGGCAGTGGAAGGCACGGCCAACTAGCAGAGACAGGACGAGGCTCCACGACAGCAGTGTTACTGGGATCTTTCTCTTCCGCACAGCAGGTCTGTAGGTGATGTTGCCTATGGCGGTTGTGGTGATCATACAGCAAAACATGTATTAACATCAATAGAGGAAGATCTTGAAATAACTAAAATCAAACTTATCTCATTGCCTTGATGAAAATGTTATTAACGGCCAGATACTATCATATATAACTCTGCTTTGTTTCCATGGAGATAGTAACCATGGTGCTGGAAGCAGCATAAAGTAAGATTTTATGTAATAATCCATTTAGCTCGCATTAACTACTAACTATGCTCATATTTCCAAAATGAAATGTTTTTTATCAGACCTTAAACTACCTTTATAAAGTTGGTAGGTTTAAGTATTTTCCAGGTGCAGTTTTACTACTATGTGTGATCAGTGCATCTTTTAGGTTATATCAATTCAGTTTCAACTTAATGAAACAAAATTTAAAATGCTTCTGAAATGACTTCATTTGATCTTGTTTTGAGTGGTATTCTTGTAGTTCTTTTGACTGATTTTTTTGTTCTTACGATAGATAAAAATTTGCTTTTCTTTGTTCAGCTTGTTTGTGGACACAATTGTACGTTTGTGATTCACCCTAACGGTACTGTATCTGCTTGTGGAGAAGGAAGTTATGGTAGACTTGGACAGGGTAACTCCGATGACCTTCACAGCCTGACTACCATTTCTGCATTACAAGGTATTCCTCCTCGTAATATGTAGACTTTATTTATTCTGCCTTATCTCTTTCTTTCATATTGATCGTAAATGGTTCAATGTTGGATTCTAGTCTGATAGTCTCCTACCCCAAACTGTCTTGGAAAAGGATCATGCTAAAATGGAAATGCCACTGAGCCCCTGTATGTCACTGAGCCCCTGTATGCAACTAAGCCCTTGTATGTCACTGAGCCCATGTATGTCACTGAGCCCCTGTATGTTACAGAGCTCCTGTATGGCACTGAGCCCCTGTATGTCACTGAGCCCCTGTATGGCACTGAGTCCCTGTATGTCACTGAGCTCCTGTATGGCACTGAGCCCCTGTATGTCACTGAGCCCCTGTATGTCACTGAGCCCCTGTATAGCACTGAGCCCCTGTATGTCACTGAGCCCCTGTATATCACTGAGCCCCTGTTTGTCACTGAGCCCCTGTATGTCACTGAGCCCCTGTTTGTCACTGAGCCCCTGTATGTCACTGAGCCCCTGTTTGTCACTGAGCCCCTGTATGTCACTGAGCCCCTGTATGTCACTGAGCCCCTGTTTGTCACTGAGCCCCTGTATGTCACTGAGCCCCTGTATGTCACTGAGCCCCTGTATGTCACTGAGGCCCTGTATGTCACTGAGCCCCTGTTTGTCACTGAGCCCCTGTATGTCACTGAGCCCCTGTACGTCACTGAGCCTCTGTCACTGAGCCCATGTATGTCACTGAGGCCCTGTATGTTTGATACATATTTACCATCACAGGCCATAAAGTAGATAAGTAGCGGCCAAGTTCCCTTTCTCTATTTAGTCATGCATTGCTTTAGCTTAAAGATAGAACTTGAACCTGTTTATATCAATAGCTGCTGCATTAAGATTCTGTCACTTTGAAATGAACCAGTAACTTTGTTAGAGACCATTCTCTGTATTCAAATGATGGAACTCTTGTACAGCCACAGACAGAACCAGGAAGACATTAGATTTGGAAAATGCCCATTTTACCACACTAGAGCAAACCTAATCAAGTGCTGGATTGAACCTGAGAGGCCAGCTGCATCTTAAATTTGCTCTTCAGCTATTGTAAATATGAGTTGGGTTAGAGGTTAAAGTGGATGCACTTTCATCATTTTTTCCCTCATGATCTTTGACTATAAAATAAGACACATTAGTTGTGCTCTCATTGTCCTCTGATCTCATTTGTGTCGTCAGGTTTTGTAGTGACACAGTTGACTACCTCTTGTGGTTCAGATGGCCACTCAATGGCACTCACAGAGAGTGGTGAGGTATTCAGCTGGGGGGACGGTGACTTTGGTAAACTAGGTCATGGAAACAGCGACAGACAGAGAAGACCGAGGCAAATTGAAGCTCTGCAGGGTGAAGATGTGATTCAGGTATGTGGTGTCACTTTGTGTAGGATGGGGTATAACATAGGGCCGAGGGGGGGGGGGGGGGAAGGAGGGGTGAAGGGCCAGGGAGAGGGATGGTTGCAGCTATTGAGCAAATTGAAGCTCAGTGGGATGAAGATGTGGTTCAGGTATGTGGTGTCACTTTGTGTAGGATGGGGTATCAAATAGGGCGGGGGGAGGGGTGGCGGGGGGTGGGGGAGTTGCATTGTGAAGGGCAAGTGAAAGGGATGGTTGCAGCTATTGAGCAAATTAAAGCTCAGTAGGGTTATGTGATTCAGGTATGTGGTATCACTTTGTGTAGGATGGGGTAATAAATAGGGCCAAGGTAGGGGGGGGGTTGCAGGGTGAAGTGGAGGGGATGGTTGCAGCTATTAAGCAAATTGAAGCTCAGTAGGGTGAAGATGTGATTCAGGTGTGGGGCGTTTAATTTGTAGATTATGGGGTAACAAGTGGGACAGGTGGGGGGATGGGAGTGGGAGAGGGATGGTTGCAAATTGAAGCACTACATGGATATGTGGTTTAAGTACAAATTGGAGTGATTTGTCATAATATGAGATTAAAAGGGTAAGGTGGGGCGGGGGGGGGGGGGTGGGATGTGTACAAATTGAAGCCTAAAAGATGTTACTCAGGTACGTGGTACTGTCTTATGTGATATGGTCAGATGGAAGGTGCAATAATATATAAGATGGTTGACAATAAACTTAGAGATGAAAAACAATTAATGATGTAGTAGTCTCTGAAGGTGCATTATGTACATGCATGACTGGATGAGGTGGGTAGAAAGTTAGTAGAATTGAAGAATTTGTGATGTGCTGATTTCAAGGACACTAGTCTTGTAATAATTGACAGCTCTAAAGAGTCATTTAGATGGCTAACTGGTCTCTAGAAGGAACTTGATTCATTTAGACAAGTTTAAGAGTTTTAAGTTAATGTCTCATATCTCACCCAAGGATTTGGTTAGGTGTCCCCTAAAATAACTTGTTGCGTAAATTCTTTAGAATAAACTCCTCTATACATACATAATTTCCAATTTGTTTCGTTGTATGCAGATGGCCTGTGGTTTCAAACATTCTGCAGTTGTCACAGCTGATGGTAAACTTTACACCTTTGGAAATGGAGACTGTGGAAGATTAGGCCATGGGAATACAAGCAACAAAAAGCTTCCAGAGAGAGTAGCTTTCCTAGAGGGACATATGATCGGGCAGGTATGGTTTCTGTTGTTCTTGTAAAGTCATTGCACCATTTAAGCCGACTAATGTACAACCATTTTTTAAACAAATTGGAAGATATGACTTATTATGGCATCATCATAAATACCACAGCTGGTGTATTGTGGCCATGATTACAGTTAATTTTGGGACAGTTTTTACTCTCACTTTCGAGAAGGGTGGTGGGGCTATGCAAAAATTACATGTGCTTATTTGTGAGGAGGATAAAACAGTACCAAGAATTGAGTTCAAGATTAAAAGTAATATCTTCATCTTGAGCAACAAAAGTTCTACAGAGATGACATCTGGACTAAATCAAGAATTTCCATTTTTCCTGAATTGCATCAGGAATGCCCAAACTAGCTGAGGTTTTAATTTGATGAGGTTCTTTTATTGCACTGTGTGTTTTTTTTTGTTTTTTGTTTTTGTCAGGTTACCTGTGGCTTGAATCATACAGTTTGTGTCTCTACTGATGGAAATACCGTTTGGGCATTTGGTGACGGTGACTATGGAAAATTGGGACTAGGGCACACCACAGCCAAGTCAACACCACAGGTATAACATCTGTTAATACAACTAGACTGATTTAATGAATATTTGTTTCAACCGAATACTGATTAAGAGGTCCGTTCTGCAGCGACAAAGGGCAGCAAAGAATTTATTCTGTACTTGTATTCAAGAATTATTGTAACTTTCAATGAGATAATGCTACTAGTCATGTACAATCCCACCCAGTATGCCCTCGCCAGCTGTGTAGTCCATGATAACAGATATGTTAATGACGAGTTTATTGCAGAGTTTGATGAGTGATTGCGATGTTTCATCTTGTCTCCTAAAACCACTTTAATTTCTCTGTTTGATGTTTTGGTTGCAGAAGGTGGAAGCACTCTGTGGTATTGGTATCAAGAAGGTATACTGCGGTACCCAGTTCACTGTAGCTCTGACAAAGGATGGCAGGGTCATGGCGTGCGGACAAGGTAAAGATCTAAACAAGCTATTACTGATGTTTATTCTTATTCAAGAATAAGGTACCTCTTCCAAAAGACATTTGTTATTCTCTCTAAGCAAATGGAGTCTCGCTTTGTCATCTTTCAAAGATGCACAAATGCTATTACTTAGTCAAATCTTTTATTTTGACAACAACAGCTTTATAGGGATGTTAAGCATGAAAGAAGTGTGCTTAGGAAGCATCGAAGGCCTTTGGGGTGCGCTGATATTTTTAATTTATAAAATGTTCATCCAAAAAAAGTTAGAGGCTTTCTAAAAATCTGTCATAAAATTAATGCTACAAACTATTGTTCTAGTGTTTATTGTCGTGTACTGGAAAGCAGCGAACACCCAGCCATTTTCTGCGACACAATCTTTCAAAGTATTCCTCTTAGAAAATATCATCGAATGACACTGTTCACTGCCTAAAGATATCAACTGCAAATTAACTGAGAGATATTTGATTTCATTTCCATATCATGGACTTGTCTTGTTTGTTGACATCCCTGATTGTTACTGAAGCTGCTTCACTGCTTGAGGCAGGAGTTTTCAACCTCTTGTTTCTTCTTCAGACCGTCTGACTGGTTTACCCGAGATGCAGTCTCGGATCTCCAGCCGTCCTCAGGAGATTCCCAACCTCTCGGCTTTCTTCGTCGAGGCTCTATCCGTCGGATCTGAACACAGCATGGCACTCACTAGTACCGGAGACATCTGGGTGTGGGGCAATAACAGCGATGGACAATTAGGCCTAGGTAACACAGCTACTATAAGAGAACCTGTGTTAGTCAGTCATCTGCAAGGGAAGAACATTTTACAGGTAAAGTCAAAAATAATAATAGAAAGTATTTGTAAAAGTGATCTTTGTTTGTTAAATGTTTTGTTTTGTTGTTTCCATTCACTTTATTGCTATCTTTTGTATCCAGTACTACACTCTCTTTATCCATTCCCTTCAATTCAAGCTGTTTAGTGTACATGCTCTGTCGAGCTGTCATTTTATGTTTATTCAAATGAGTTTGTCATGTGACATATGTAAACCAATTAGCTTTGATTATTCTCTATGCTGAAAGGAAAGGAGATGAAGAAGAGAGAATGTAACAAGTAGCTGAGACTGAAAGATCCCACCCCTCCCCCCCCTCTCCAAACAAACAAAAAATGAAGAAAGAAAAGCCATTTTTTTTTTTTAATTATAAAAACTTGACATAAGCACCAAAATGTACCCACAGCCTTTATTGTGTTATTTATACCCGAGTGTCATATCATGATTGCAGCAGAAGTTTAAAGGAGTGACCACTCTTAGTAAACATAACTCTGTAGATAGCCAGATATGCCCCTCCCCAGGACGTAACTATTGATATTTAATGCCATGGCTTACCTCTCTCAAGTTATCTTCTGCATTGTAGATGTGCTGTGCTGTGCAAACAATTTAGTTTCCTGCATCAGTTTTGACAATTGATGGAATAAACCTAGTCTTAAACCTTACCCCTTATCCGTTCGTCTTTTGCTTTATTTTTGTGATAATAGATATCAGCAGGTAGGAGTCACTCCACAGCTTGGACGGCCCCTCCCCCTCCCCAGCGCATACCTGGTACCCCTGTTCCTCTACAACTGGGCCTACCTGATAGAATTCCTGCCCAGTATACCAGTCTCCAGGACTCGACCATTCCTTCCATCCGGGCTCGTCTTCGCCTACTGCATCACTTCTCCGACCTCATGTATGCATCGTGGAGACTGCTCAGTCTAAACCCAGCGCAGGTATTGAACTCCATTCAATGTTAATCAGTGTTGGCCCAAATAGCTTAAGATGTTATGATTATCTGAAATTATAAAGTTATTTTCCTTGAGGTTTTCACTCCCTCCAAAATGATCTCAAATGTTGCCAAAAGCTGGATTTTCATAGAGATGGAAAAGAAAAGAAAGTTTGACTAAAGCCGACAATTTGTGGACTTTTTGTAGCATATTTTTTGTTTAGTGATGGTTTATATGAATTGTTAAAGTTTTATTAAAATGATGTTTTATTAAAATGATGATGTTTCATTCAAATGATATTGTATTATTTTTGTTATTGTTAATGTTTTTCCACCTTCCTAACCCACTTATTCCTCCAAGTGTTTTTCTAGTATGGATTCCATTACACAGATTTCTTTCTATAGACTTAGATTGTCATCCACTTCATTCTACTCCTTCCTCCTAGGAATGTAAGATAGGAGCATTCAGCAGAGGGGTCACTGGAATTGTGGAGGGACAACTACGCCCCCTCCTGGCCCCAAGGGTCTACACACTGCCAATGGTTCGGTCTATCGGGAGAACCATGGTCCAAGGGAAGAACTATGGACCTCAAGTGACAGTAAAGAGACTGGCAACAAGGTAAGTAATATCCTCTTAGTGAAGTTTTTTATCTTGTCTGTTCAGAAGATCTATTTCTGAAGACTGTAATTGCTATTGCCTCTGGCTTCATCTTTGACATAAATATATTTCATATATGATTAGGAAGCTTAATAGATTTAACCTGATAAGATGTTCACTTCTGTGAGAAGAGAAGTCTAACAAAGTGATTTTTTTCACCTTACACTGCTGTTGTGGATTAAACATAGTGCTTTAGGTGGCCAGGAAACCTTCAAATGTTAGTGTTATAAGCCATTTATGTTTCGGGATTCTTTTGATATGATGTCATTTTCACTTTTTTTTTTTCTTTTTTTCTAGGGGAAAAAAGTGTAAGCCAATCTTTGTACAGATAGCAAAACAGGTGGTTAAGATGAAAGCAGCAGAGCTGAGACTGCCAGCCAGAGCATGGAAAGTGAAATTAGTTGGGGAAGGAGCAGATGACGCAGGAGGGGTGTTTGACGACACCATCACAGAAATGTGTCAGGAGCTACAGACAGGTGTGGCACCATTACTGATAGCTACACCTAATGCCACGGCAGACACCGGTAGTAACAGGGACAGGTAATATGTCACCAATATATTGAATATTTTAAGACTATCCAAAGTATACCTGAGTTAACTGTGATATATTTGTCACATTATTGAGTCACTAATGTTTTGCATATGTCAGGATAATATCATTTATTTCTATATGTCAGGTTTCTACTGAATCCATCGGCGTGTTCCGAGGAGAGTTTATCTCTGTTTAAATTTCTTGGCATTCTGTTTGGAGTCGCTATACGAACGAAGAAACCCTTAGATCTTCACCTAGCACCGATAGTCTGGAAACAACTGGTGGGAATGCCTCTGACAGTAGAAGATTTAGAAGAGGTAAAAATATCAATTTGAATACTCTTCATGTTTGCATGACATGTAAAAATGTAATACAATGTAAAATTTGATTAAAAATGCTGTAGTGCTTAAATAAAGGTCCTCACTAGGATGGTTTGCTTGAGACATAAAGTGATTGGAGCAATGTTTAACAGGAAATATCTGTCGTGCTTTTGTGTCTTGAAATTTAGAGACAAGTTGAATGGTTGCAGCAAAACAGTATATTGTCTTTATCAGGAATTCTCTTTTAAATTGTTTTATTGCTGTCAGCTGTCGTTTAATATTTTAATCCAGTGGATTGGGATAGATCATCAGCCAGTGTGTAGAATCATTCCTAATCTTTCACTGTGTAGCAGTTCCACTAGTCCAAGAAATGGTATATTTCACAATACAATTTTCTTGAAACTTGAAAATATTAAAACTTGTAAAGTTGACTCTAAAAGTATGCTAGTGCTTTAAAAGGGTAAAGAGTGACATCAACAAAAGACTGAACTATCATCATTCCTACTATTGGACATCAAAACATGATGCAATGGGCAATCTAAACC